>NC_092078.1:5297500-5540000 GCF_039877785.1 Chaetodon trifascialis
TTCAAAGAGCCCTTTCTTTCCCCTCTACTGCTCTATTTTGTTCACATTATGTACATAAAGATCATTTCATGTAGTTAACACACACAGTCGTTCGGTAACTCGTATTTGTGTTGTAAATATGTCTTGAACCTACTGTCCTGCTTTGAGAAAAGAAACGTCAGCACACTTTTTTAAGCCTCTCGTTGGTCCTTGCGGTCTTACTTAAACATGGATTAACAGGCATAATAAAAAGGCTTCTGTGACGCACTGTTTATATACAGAAAGTCCACAGTAACCTAATATTGTACAATGAGACATGAGGCACATATAAATCTCCAGGTAGCATCTCAGAGTCTCTTCCCCCGTCCTCCCGGGCTTTGACGATGTTCTTCCACTTTGCTTCAAACTGCTGTTTTCTATGCCGGAATACATAATGAGCTCTTTTATACAGGCGCAGGGGGGAAAAATAAACATGACACTTGTAATCCCATCTGAAACTGTACCGCACTGTACTCCAAACCCAGAGCGGAGCTGCTGAGAAGCAGAACATCACTCATCGGCTCCGTGCTTATGTAAGCCCAGTTTCCCCAAGTGACACACATAGACTCTCATTTGTGTCGCCATCGGATGACCACACTTTTCCTGTGTGTGCTTCTCAGCTGCAAAGACAACGATGTGAATTCCTAATGCATCTCTGGCTCCAGCAGTGATTATAGTGTCTTGATATTTCATCCTAGCAAACATTACAGTACCAGGGCTGTGTTTGAAATATCAGGATTTTGCAGGAAAGCTGCATAAATGTCTAAATTTCCAAGCCAGCGAATGTTCTGTGGACAAGGATCCAGTTTTTGGATTGTGGTTGGATTTGGGCAGAAAGTCACTCAACATGTTATCTGCGTCATAGTTGGCAGTTTGAAGCTTCTCCATGGCCTTAAATTAACCACCTTACATAATGACCCTCCAGCCCATGCCTCTGTCATGCTGTGGTGAGCCAGATATTTGTTCCACCCGAGCACACTGACGTGCATTTAAACAAGTTAGTGTGTCACTGTGAATTCAGCCCAGACCAACGCATACAGTACGAATGCCCTCACACTTCACTGGATCAAAAACAGACGTACTCTACCAACAAAAAAATGAGGTGAATGGTTAAAAAGGCAACTCTCCATTCAGCTGCCTCAACGTAAACTCACTTGTTTGCATTATTTGCTCCGTTAAAAGCTGAAATGGTATGGCCAGAGAGAACAGTTAGTTATATATCAGTGGTCAGTGCTTATCTTAGCCCACCAGCTGTGCAGCCCAGCTGGATTAAAGGGCTTTCGGGTGACGTAACACACCCTCTGGCGGCCATACTGGAGGTCCCACATAAGCTGTGAATGTCTGATTGCTGTTGTAGACAAGACATGACTCATCATCTTCAAAGGGCATCGCTGATTTTGCTGATGTTTTTGATTTCAAACCAATCATTTCTCGAAACAGAGATTTCAAATCAGTGCATTTATGGACTGGCAGCTTATTAGCTAGCTCCTCACATGAAAACTGCTTGCTTAAAGAGCAGCTTAACACCCCATGGTGATGAAGAAGTGTACTCCAGAGTGTGTCAGTACATTGTGACATCATTGCTGGATGTGGTTTCAGGTAAAACAGAATAAAACTTCCATCCAGAGAGGGGAAACACTGCTTTCCCCCTGTTGTCACTGTCTAAAGAGTAACTTAAAAGTCACTGAACATCATGCCTTTGCTGACCTCCAGTGGTTCTCTCCTTGCTGCAGTAAAGCACAGATGTACTCCAGGACCCTCTGACATCACCGTTACTGCCAATAAACAGGAAAATAGTCAATGCCTGTGCGAAAGAAGAAGAATCAGAGGGACAATGCCCTTTATTTATCACACAACATACACGCGAACACGCCATGCAATTGGTGAAATTTGTCCTCCGCATTTAACCCATCCTGGTCATCCTTCCTCCACGGCAGACCAGGAGTGGTGGGCTGCCAGCCGACAGCAGCACCCGGGGACCCAGTTTCCTTTGTCACCATTTGTCAGATGGTGATCGTCTTGCATGATTTTAGTGGGGGGTTTTTTTAAGGAGGATACCCCAGGTGAACATGGGGAGAACATGCAAACTCCACACAGAAAGGCCCCTTTTCCTCGAGCAGCAGGCACCGAAGGCATGGTGGAGGACACGCCCCTGGTGCCCACAGCGGGAATTGAACCCGGGACCTTCTAGCTGTGATGCCACTGTTCCACAGTGACACTTAAAAGAACACATGAATTGTTAAAAAAAATATTTTTGCTACATTTAAAAAGCAAGTTAGCAGCCAGTTATCTTAGCTTAGCATAAAGGGTTGGAAACCGGGTGAAACAGCTATCCTGATCAGCGTGTGGGTTGCTAGCTCAGGAGTTATTGTTTCCGGTATCAATGGGAATATGAAAAAGGTAACACGCAGATATCAAAAGGGCCTGCCATTGGCTGCCTGAAATAGGTGGCCAATGGCAAGCTAATCTGTACAAAACCACAACTTTAACAACAATTGTCGGTCTCTGCCTGGCAAATGCTCCTTGCTGACAAATAAGACATTATTATACACATTACTGAATGAATATGGAACATAGGGAAGTATTCTGAATATATATGTTATTGTGATTTTAATATGGATTCTTGGGAGCCTTGAGCTAGAGCAGATCAGAATCATCAAACATGCTGGGAATGTGTTTCTTTCAGCTGAGTAAATACACACACTAACAAAATTAGAAGTGACGTGCATTGTTAAATTTAGACATGTTTTTCCTGCCTCCCATAACGTGCATCTTCAGCTCCATCGACAGTCGGTTTCAGCCACAACAGGGCCGTGCTGTCATCGCTGGACAGCTGAGATTCATGCGACATGATATGTGAGTTTACCCCCATCTGTCCCGAACTCTGCGTGACCTGCAGCAACCCCGGCCTTTAAATCAGTCCTTGGCCAAAGCGACTGTGTAAGCAGTGATTCAGCACCTGTACCAAACAATATGTCTGCCGGTGAGGTCATGGCAGGTTGATGAAAAGGTTTCTCCTTCTCCATCCTATTTACAAGTCCTCAAATGTGATGTGTGTGTGTGTGTGTGGGGGGGGGGGGGGGGGGGGGGGGGATTTTTGGCATGCCTTCCAGTCAGTCAGCACTGGGACAAACAGACAAATACCTTCAAGTGCAAACATGTCATTTAGCGGCACAGAGGACTTTGTTTTGTACAGCTGCCAATAAAAAAGTTAGCAAGAGGAATGAATTAAGGCCACGTACCATGATACCGCACAATGAATCACATGACACAGAGAACAATGGGCCTGGAAATGCTTTTCGCTTGTTTTTCTGATATAATACTGGCTGCTGAGCTGCAACAGGAGAGTGTGACATTGCTGAGTGCTTAACCGGCAGTGCATGCAGAGTTACATTCAAAGAAAACTGAACCTGTCTGAAAATCTGAAATTAAATTAAAACTCACTCTGAAAACTAACTAAAGCTAAGCTGAAACTGACCAGCTAAGTCATCTAACATCTGTATTCTGAGTCGGTTTTGCTTTTTGAAAAACAGTTAATATCTCGTTTGGACCTCTGATGGTGCAGGATGCTGCTACCGCCCACCCCTCCATTGTAATCAAGTTCACCCACTGCATCAATCAAACACCAGCCGTTGTGGTGTAATTCACGAAAGTGCTATTAAAATGATGACATTTCAGCTTAATCATAGCTGAACCTCCGGGACGGAGCCACGGGAAGTTCAGGTAGCTGGTTTTGCAATCAGGCAGAGAAAAAAAAATCCATCAGGTTTAATTTCAGGACAGATCCAGCAAATCTGAACACTTCATCGTTTCATTTAATGCTCACTCGCTCTCATGGGATCCTCTCTGCTCCCAGAACAGTATTAAAAAGCAATCCACCTCTCTCAGACACACAAAGAAAACACGGAAAATTTTCAGATTTGAATGTTTTTCCCATTTTTTCTGCCACTTGGGGGCAGCATAGCAAGCTGTAAACGCAACATCCACATATTTTCACATACAGAGCAGCGTTATCATTCATCATGTCTCCTGTGAACAGCAGCTCACCAGCTAGCAGCTAACTCTGTCAGTTAATCGTTGGTGCTGGGCAGGTCATGTGCAGTGATTTTTCTGAGATTTTTGAGGTCAGGAATGGCGGACTCTGCCACTAACAATGAAAACTGCTGTACATACTACACATGTTGGTCTAAATGCTTTCTTAGGACCTTCAAGTCAAATTTAAAAAAGCTGAGAAGAAAACTGCATAAGCATTCTGAAATTGTCCAATATAACGTCCTCCTCAGTTCGTTAAAACTCCTAACTTCTCTGAAAGATTCCTGATCACATGACCTGCCAGGCTGCAGTCGTGCATGCAGCCATGTACAGTATCTATTGTCTCTCTTTCAGGATGCAGCTGTTTCAAAGATGCGCCTGTCGTGTCGTCCTGGGATGGATGGAGGAAATAGATCCTGCATGCGCTTCCAAGCTTTCATCCAAGGGCTCATCCAAAGATGTGAAGCAGTCATTTCCAGCTATGAACATGTGTTACCCGTATTTGTACAGAATCCACTCCATTGAAGCGTCCTCTCTTATTTACGTCTTGTTTTTAACTCTTTCTCACACGATCACCGATCGCTGAACTCTGTGTTCCGGTTCCACACCACAATCAGCAGCACCCTCAGCCTGAGCGTGACGATCACCCTCATCATCATCATCATCATCATCATCATCATCGTCTGCTCCTCTGCATCCTCCCGTCCAGCGTCGCAGATGCTCAGACTAAAAGATGAAAGGCTTCAAACTGGTTCTGTTCCTTTTAAATCTTCCGTACGTCTTTTGCAGTGGCGACATCGAGGCCTTTGATCCTCTGTGTTTGCAGCTTTTCACGGTCCTGTCAAATGTCTGTATTATTCCTTGTTAAGGACCAAGATTCAGTTGGTTGGAGGCTCTTTCTTCCTTCATGCTGGCTGTTGTGGGGATGTTGAACCAGACCTATGAGTCCTGGAGTTTTAAACTTTCACCTCCTCCACCTTTATCTCCTCTATATCAGCTCCTCTTCAGCATTTTTGTTGCCTTTGTCCTCTTTCTTTCCTCCCTTGTTTTGCAGAAAGCTCTGTGAATAAAGCCTCTTTGAGCCGCCTGCCCCCCATCTCTTCCTCTTCTGCTGGTGAGTTCAAGTCAGACTGGATAATGTGCCGCGTCTCCAGTTGGTCACTGGTGGTCCTGATCGGCTAAACCAGGCTCCTTTTAATCACTGCAGTTGACCTCGTGACCCCATCTGCCCTCAGCGCACACACAGCCTCCACACTTTCACCCTCCACAGCCGACTTCCTGCTGGCAGCAGACTTCCAGGGTTAATGAAAATAAGAGCGGAAACAAGACCTTAACGCAAATGACCCAAAGCCAGTCTTTCTTTCTGCTTTCCAAATTAAGAGTTAATTCCCCCTGAATGCATATAACAGCTTGCACATGGCCGGGCTTTGCAGTGTTCTGTTTTCTATAAACTCTGAGCTCACGTTTTATTTTTACATTTTTAGATTCATGCACATTATATTGTGATTTTTTTTACAGCATTTGCACCATTTTGCTAAAAATCTTCTTGTACCTTGAACTTGGCGAAGACACCTTATTAAGCCTTTAAAGCAGATTTGAAATGACTTGAAAAAACAAACTAATATTTATGGATGGTTTCATTCATTTGTGATCCTTTACGTGCACTGGATTCTGTTTCTGAAGTTTCATGTTCTATCGTCTCGTATCCATCCCGTACTCTTTAGTTGCACATCACTGTCGCTCCGCAGTCCTGTAATAGAGACACATTGCAACACAACATTTGCTTTTCAGGCGCTGAGCTGACACACTTATCCAGAGTGATTAACAGCTCCCACATTCACAGACCCACATTTAAGCGAGGCCACACCCGCGCTCACACCAGGCTCCGATTATGTTGGTGAGATTAAGCTCTTAGCCAGAGCGAGTTGTAATTGCAGTAACATATTGTTGCTGTCGGGCAAAATCCTTGTTAACCGCAATTTTGGTGGTTTCAGGTTAGACAGAAGGATTCCATGCTTACCTGTAGATTAGAAGAAACTCTGGTGCATGAAAGCTGTTCAAAACTCCACAGAAAAATCAGCGACTTTAGAAAAATAAGTAGAAGTTGATTTGTTTTTATGGACCAATCAGAACATGTACTCCATATTCTGATGTATTCTTTATTATTTGGAAAGTATCACATTACACAATCAGTCGTTTCGTAATTGAACTGGAGGCAGACATTTACTCCAGGACACTTTGACACACACACACACACACACACACACACACACACACACACACACACACACACACACACACACACACACACACACACACACACACACACACACACACTCCTCTGATCATGTGATCTGATAATAGTAGGATGGAGACACTGTGGACTGGACACCACCAACACCGTGTGACGTCCAGCCTTCCCTCACTATTATTACCTTGTAATGTAAAACACACATCTGGCCTCAAAGTCTTTCTCCTAAACTTAATCTGATGCAAAAGAAATGAAACATGCATGCATTTTAAGTGGATTTCATTAAAGCTAATGGAACGAAATAGTACACAACGCTACAAATGCTTTAACTGCATCCTTATGTAACAGGCTGAATTCTCAGTGCATTACTCATGTGACCTCAGCATAAGGAGTTGTGTGTTTTTCCGTTTGTGATTTGCATGCCTCGTTTTCATTTACACAAATATGCACGCATGTGTCAGGAAATTTGATGCAGTATGGTTTCCGTTCACGCCCGCCGTACACATTTTTTCTTACTTTCAGAGTAAATGAAGTCTCACAAGTGCCTCACAAGACGAGACAGGACTTCAATGATCCCACACCGGGGAATTTTACTCGCTACAACAGCAAGAAATAAAAAGGCGAGGTAGAAAAAGAACAAATAGACGATAAAAAGAGACACGAATAAATTAACTAAAGGGGCAATGTGCATTAGATACAAAACAATATAAAAAATATTGCTTTGTGAAGAATGGCTCAATTTCACAGTGGATGTAATAACAAAAAAATAGACTGTCTTTGTACCATTGCACAGTAAAAAAAATATATATATATTATACACTAAAAATGTTTAAGCACAGTAAAAAACATGTAATATTGCACAAGATAAGTTGCAGCGATGTAATGGATATTAGCAAATGCTAACATAAATAACTGACTAATTTAATTTGATTTTGAATCTAATTTTCCAACATGTTGATTTGTGCTTATTTCATTATGTGCACAGGCCTGTATCTGTGATGAAACTATATGCAGACAACATTTGATTATCCGTGTCTGATTTTCATTTCCTGTTTTCAATGACAAGTCCAAATTTTAGTCACACAGTTGGCCACATGAAATGTCCTTGAGTAGGACTGAAGTATCTTTAGAGACAGACTGGATGTCAATCTACTCACCCATCATGTCATTTATTTCCAGTTATAGTATTAATTGGAGAATAATGCTATGATTATTGCACCTTTAATGCACCTTTGTGCAGAGCAATAACTAAACTCACGGTTAATGTCTCTGTCTCATTATTTCCTCTTTCAGCTGAGAATACTGACAACTGTTCATTCAGACCTCAACTGACGGAGCGAACAGGCGTCTCACACACGTTATTATTTTCATGTTCTACTTTGTGTTTACAGTCTTTTTGCAGCATAAGGCTGTTGTCATGTTTAGATGACAGCATTATTCTCATGTTACTACCCCCTCGCCTCAGCCTCAGAGTTGGCGTAAATCTGCCTTCCGCTGCTGAGGCACACACTCTTAAAGCGCGCCGACTTTGAATGCATCACTATCAAACCTTGATGAAGCACAAGTGGATTTGTTTGATGCTAAAAATCAAAAGAACTTCAGAAATAGCTCCACTGTAGCATGCGGCGCAGACGTCCTCTTTAGCACCGACTGAAGGAGTAAAGAGGCTTTGGTGAGCGAGGGAAGAGGAAGAGGATGGGGGGGGGGGGAGTGAAAGTTAGTGCATCTCCTCAGGGATTATAGTAGTCTACTGTTACTGTCAGTGTCAGCCTTTATAACAGCAGGGATGGATGCATGTGTGCGTGACTGGGTGTGTGCATGTGTGTCTAGGATCTGAGACAGCTGCAGAAAAGTGGGGGGGTGGGGGGCCTGCAGTTTGTTTTCCTATGGTGCTGGAAAAAGGGGGCGTGTGCCTGCATGCGATTGGCCCAGTGGGCCGATTCCAGTGTAAGTGACATCACAACTTCGTATCTGACCTACTTAAAGTGGCCGTGACGTCACCGCTGTCTCTTTCACTCTGTCTCTATTTTTCTGTCCCCTTCCTCCCTCTCTTATACAACTCCTTTCCCTCGGCCTCTTTTCCTCTTAGTTCATTCTCTCCACTCTTTCCAAAGCCTTTTTTTAACATTATCTTCCCCTTTAATTCTTTTTTTTTTCCTATCGAGGCAAACACACAGAAATGGAGTTCAATATGAGAGAGGCAGAGAGAGCAAAGAGTCCAAATTATCTGCCAATAACCCAATTCCTACAGATTAAAGCTCTATTGATGAATATTAATGTGTTGGAAAGCAGCACTGGCCCAGACGACATGACAAAACAGGAAGACAAGCTTACGCCATATGGACAGAAAGGCTCTTTAGTGCTGATTTAGTGCTGATATTGGTGGGTTTCTGTAGCATATAAACTGCAGTAAACAGCATGTGACCCTCAATGTGTAACCCACATTATGTCGGCCGGTCAGTATATGTATCATCAATTGAGTTTACATAACAAATCCATGATGTATAGTTATACTACGGCTGCTATGCGAAGCTCATGCACTGACTGCATTAAAGAGGATTTTAAAGTTTCCCTCAGGCTATGAAAATAAGGGGGAGATCCCAAATACTGGCCCCGGTAAGCACTGATTTGGTGACTTGTGGTGAGGTTGTGAGGTTTTGCTGCTGAGCTGATGGACACATCAGTAACTTTATTTAATCAGATAATTGTTCAACAAAAAGTAAAATGATCTCCAAGCTCTAGCATTCAAAAGCTGCTTATATGAATCCTATGATATAATATGTACTAATATAATGGCCTGAAAGGGTCCGTTCTGCATAATGAGTACTTTTAAGTACTTTATGCTTCCCTGTGAAGGAATAGCCTGTATCTTAGCTTAGCTTAGCACAAAGACTTGAAAGAGGGGAACAGCTAGTCTGTCTCTGTCCAAATGTTTGTTTAATATGCAGCAAAATGGACGTGTAAAAACAACAATTCGCCGTTTTATGGGTTGTTATGTGAATATTTCTTGTTGCCAGGCAACCAACATAAACTCCAGAAAGTTACTGGTCCTGGCCAAGAAATCATCCATCTGTATCCTGATACACCAAAGTGGCATCAGTGTGAATTAGCCTTTCTTCCCTTTAAAGGACATTTTGAATGCAGGGATGATATTGCTACTTTCCCTTAAGTACCACGGATGTGTTTCCCGCGCAGTCCTCTCAGCAGCAGCACTGTGGCGTACATGTATAAATGTATTATGGTGGAAAACAGATGTACTGGAAGATTTTTTTGTGTTCCTGAACACAAGCAGATTATCTGTGAGGAGCAAAGACGCTGAGGGCTGATTAAAGCAGCAGGGTCTGATCTAATCTGAGGCTGCAGTCAGATCAGACAAGAGTCGGCCCCGAGCGAGAGGCACAGAGGGACGGGAGGACGAGCGATAGTGTGTAATGGTTAAAGAAAGAGTGGAGAGGACGGAGGAACGGAGGTGAAGAGATGTATGGAAAAAGCAATGGAGCGTGGTGGAAATGGAGGGAGAAACAGAGGAAGAACAGTAAATAGACAAGACGTCTTCAAAGGTTTGACAGAATGAATAAAGATGAAGACAGAGGGACATAGAGAGAGGAGAGAGGGAGATAATCCAACTTTTCCTTCGCGTGGTGAAGTTGGCCAAAGGGAGAAAAAAAGAAGCAGGAGGCGAAACAGCCTCCAGCAACAATTCCTCCTCTCATCCTCCTCCTCTTCCTCTCCTCTTCCCCCTTTGTGTTCGCTGGAAACCCTCTTTCTCTCTCATTTAAATTCACACCAGCAATGGGGCTAGTCACAGGGCAACCGCTGCACAATACGATTCAAAACACACACACACACACACACACACACACACACACACACACACACACACACACACACACACACACACACACACACACACACACACACACACACACACACACACACACACACACACACACACACACACTGTTACAGTCAGGCTCTTCTTTGTGGGGCGAACCAAGTGCAGCCACAACTCTCCTTCCTCACAAACACGCTCAGGTTGTTTGACAGGAGGCGATCTTTGTCTCACACACAGAACGAAATGCACAAAGACAAGACAAGAAAAACGAATTGACTGAATGAGCAACAGGGAGGGATGTTCAGGCCGCTGATTAGTCAATTCTTTGATCCACGAACATAAACTTAATCATCAATTTTGATATTCAAAGACTAATTTTAAATGGCAAAAATGGCAAAAAACGGCATGAACTAGAACCTGAAATAGTTCTCAAATATGGAGATGCTGTTTGTCTATACTTTGAATAACTGTACATTTCATATCCTTGGGGATTTGGATTGTTTGGTGACGTAGAATCAATGTGGGCATTATGGAGGACGACACAGAAAACAACAGGCCTCTGCATCACGTCGTAGGGCAAGATGATAGAGCTCCATCCCAAAAGCAGCCAGCTTTTCTCTGCTGAACTCGTACGAACGCACTCACACGAATGCACTCACACGAGCTCAGTCACTTTTATGACTCTCTTTCATCGTGTTTTTGTTTCACGCTGCTGCTTTTTTCGCTGTCATTCACACAAAGAGCTCCCAGCAGTGACACTGATAAATCACTCCAGAGGCTTACAGCTCCATCCCTGCCTCCAGCCTCATCACCTCTCCCTGCTTCGTGACCTCTCGGCAGCCCTGTAGTACTCTTCTCTTTCATCCCCTCCTCCTCCTCTCTTTCACTCCCCTCTCATCCCTTCTTCCTCTCTCTCCTCTTCATCTTGGCTATGACCTCTTTTATCCGCCCTCCCTGCTTCGCCTCACCCACCTGCGAGGCTGCGTTGCCAGGTGCATTTTTATTTTTACATCTGATCTTTGAATGGTTAATAATACATTTTAGATGCTTTATCTATTAGATCATTATGCTGTAGGGCTTCTACACAAAGGTACACAGACTTGCTGATTATGTTAAATGGACAAGAAGAGGGACAGCTAGCATGACTGTGTCCAAAGTTAACAAACTGCACCTAGCATCCAGTCTTCGTGCTAAAGTGTGCTAACCGGCTGCTGACTGTATCTTAGCTTAGCACGAAGACTTGAAACTGGGGAAAACAGCTAGCCTGGCTCTGTCCAAAGAACACAAAAAATGTCTACCATCTAGTCTTTGTGCTAAACTTAGCTAACCAACTGCTGGCTGTAGCTTAGCTTAGCATGAAGACTTGAAACTGGGGGAAACAGCTAACTGGACTGTGTCCAAAGGTAACAAACTGCACCTAGCATCCAGCTAACCATATTATAGATCTATTGTATAATTGCCTTTTAAGACACCTCACAATCTAAGACACGGTGCTAAAGTGATGAAAAGTTTGAAGTAAGTTGCTAAGTATCATTCATTCAATAGATGATGGAACAATAATCAGTGTAAGAGTTACAAACTGCTCTCTGCGTGGACGTTTAGACTTGTCACAGCAGAACAGAACATAACAAGGCGATTAGTGATTGTATTAGTCACACAGGTCTAACTAATAACATTATTAATGGCTTGGCTACACTTAGTTGTGGCAGCTGAGCCAGCGTGCACACAGAGGGCTCAGCTGGCACAACTAAACGGGATGCAGCCATTGTTAATGTCATTAAAGCTTTGCCTGTTTTGACATGAAAATGAGACAGAGAGAGGTCTGCTGCAGGTTGACGCCGTCTGTATTTCTGATGGGTGATTTTCATCTAACACATTTCTTTTTCTAAATCCTCACAAGTTTCTTTTGTACCAGTCTCCGAAACTCTGGAGATTGATTGCTGGAGATCAGTAAAGGTTTATCTCCTCTAAAGGGCTTATAGGACGGTTAACTGCTGTCAGTGGACACACTTTGCTGGAATCAAACCTGTGACCTCTCACTTTACTGAACACTCTCTGTAACAACAAGGCTGCTAATTTTCCATTGCTTCAATGAAGGATCTCTGCTCTGTGAAAACCACGTATCTCCAAAAGGTCAACTTCACTTACCAGGCCTGTGTTCAAGCTTTGTGACACTGTTGTTTAAATGCGTTTTTTATGTGGCTCATTTACCTCCAGAGGACATTTAAACGCAGTGGAATAATAAAATGACATGGTGGAGAGACATGGTTTTCTCTGGACAGCAATATAATGTTCCCCTGCTCAGTTTTACAGTGAATGTTTTGCTCTCAGAGACGGTGGGATGTGTGTGTGTGTGTAAATATGTGCCAAAGCCAGAAAGTGAGAAAGTGTGTGTGCATGATCTCCTCTGTGCTACGCAGCCATTGATTCCGCTGGACTGAGCAATGTTCCCCATGTAGCAGCGATCACACCACGGCCACGCGTTAACCCCCCACTGCACCGTGCTCGCATTCATTTCATTAATGCGCCTTTAGCCACAGCGGCACGTTGGCATCAAATGGTGCAGCCTATAGGATGTGACTGAATGTTTCACAGTCAGAAGTGTGATCTGATTTAGGTCTGTTTAGCCTGTGATGTTTGTTTTCAACTTACTCGACAGACATAATCGCTGCCTTGTTAGTGAGAAGCTAAGTGCCTTGCTCAAAGGCAGCTATATGCTAAAATAAGAGTGTGAGAGTCATTTTGGTGGTTCAGTTTCATTATAAGCCTGGTCATGTGGGTTCACACTTTAATTTTAAAACTTTTAACTGATTTAAAGACAGGGCATAATGCATAGTGATGAATCACACAGCAGTGTGAGCAAAGGGTTTGCACTGAACGACGCTCACAGGATCAATGTGCGACGCGACAAAGTGGCTCATTGTCCTGACTGCTGCAGAGCGCTTTACGGATTCTTTGAAAATGCTGTCATGCATTGCAAAGAGTAAAAGGGGGGCAGTGTTTGGGTCCTGCTCTGGAATGTGATTCAATAGTATAATATGTTCATTTTATCATCTCAATGTAGGCCTACACATATAGATTATATTATATTCCTGAAGACATGGAACTCTTTTAAATCCACCAAAATCTAAAAACTAATGGAAACGAAGCCTTAATACTTTAAATGTGCACATATTTTTGAATAAAACATATTCTATCTGATAAAACGTTGCACAGGAACAGGCACCAGTGCATGTTTGAACCAGAGGTACGGCTCTGCAATCACTCACTGTTACAAACCATTTCCACATCCTTCACCCCCCCAGCACAGGCCGCAAAATCTTTTCCGCTCCTCCTGTCTTCTCTCCATCTGTCAGCTACTCTTCCATCTGTCTCCAGTCTTCTGTGGCCTGTTCATCCATCCATCCACCCCTCCGTCATCCATACTCTCACTAACCATCCCTGCCCGTCTGTCTGCTGTCCGCTCGTTAATCACAATTCACCCTGAAGACTGATGCTTATTGATTAGCTCTCCCTCCTTCCTCTTTGCATTCCTCTTCATTCCAGCCAGTTCTTTGTTTTCGTGCCTTCATTATCGAGCTCCAAGGCCTCCGCAGGCTCCCGGCACCATAATGTATATTTATAAGGAAGCCGTGTATCGATGCCTTTCAGTCAGCGGCAACGAAGTTATGAACAAACAAGCCTTTTTGCCTCTAGTAGATTTATTTCAATTCCTCCTTTCCACATCGAGCTTGGAGAGCGAACTCCGCTCTGCACTGATCTACATCCACCCTGCATATATTTCAATCGCACTCTCATCCATTAAGCTCCACCTTAGTGGCATGCCACCCACCCACAGCCTCACACCGCACCTGAACGCATCCGTGTGAACGGTAGCAAAAGCTCGTACAGTTTTCAACTTGGAAAACATGTTTATTCACTTTCACCAGTGCCGTCGAATGACAAACAATACGTCAACAGAAACAGACAAACATGGAGTAGCACTGCATTACACAAGTCAAGGTCGGTTAAGGTCGCAACACCTCCGCAACAGAAACAAAACTACTTTCAGAACGAAGAGGATTTCGTCTGAGCATTTGCACAGGATGTGAGGCTTCGTACATGCTCGTGTTGTTATCTGACAGGCAGACGGTGAAGATGTTCTGCGATCAACACAAATAAGTCCTTGTGGTCTTTTGTGAGGCCAGTTGTTATGATACAGTGCCTCCTGCTGGAGAGGAGGCAGCTGTACAGCAGCTGGATGGGGAATATTTGAAATTTTTATGTACCACGTCTGGTGTTTTGTCTCAAGGTTAACTGTTGCACCTGATTTTATTCTGGATTTGTTTCATTCTCAGCCACTGCCAGGCGAGATTTTGTCCAATTTTTTGGCATCAAGTCAACACAGTGATCTAAAAAATACATACTGCAGGGGCCTTAACTGGTTTTTCTTTCAATTATCCATTCTGGGGTGGCTTTTAGCCCCGAGTTCAAACATACAATGTTATACAATGTTACATTTATTCTCATGTGAACTTGCATTTTGTCTAAATGTAACACATCAGAGTTTGCATTTATCCAATGCTGGAAAACATCCATAAAAAAGCTAATTAAAAAAAAATCTGAACATCAAATTACCGATTTAAGAGAAAGTTGGAAAATCCAGAAAGAAGCACTTGACATGTTTATGAATTTGTGTGTGTGTGTGTGTGTCTGTGTGTGTGTGAGAGAGAGAGAGAGAGAGAGAGAGAGAGAGAGAGAGAGAGAGAGAGAGAGAGAGAGAGCAATATATAATATACACTGTATAAATGTCCAGTCAGTCCAGCAGATATGAACACATGCCGACACGTCTGGTGTGGAGATACAATCATACACAATTTTACACCTGTGTGTGTGTGCGCATGTGTGTGTGAGCGCCTGTGTAGTGTTTAGGAGTCGTCTCCATTAGCGCTATCACCGTCGTCCTCTCCTTCCTCCTGCTCGCCTTCCTCCTCCTCATCTTCATCCTCGTCCCGCCCTCTGCTTTTCATCTGCATTGAGGGAAAAGTAGAAAAAACGGGACGAATGAGCTCAAGTTTTTTTGATTTATTACATTACAGATATCTGAGAGTCTTTAACACATAGACATAAAAGATAATCATGTTTTTAAAGAAATACCTTCGGAAAAAAGCAATTCTAAGAAATTATCTTTGACTTGCTGGCATTTACAGACTGAACTAACTTCCTCCAATAGGGACAGATGTCTTCACTCTCGTCCTGCTTCCCTCCCTCTCCTCACCTCGTCTTCGTCCTCCAGCAGATCTCCCTCCTCCTCCGAGTCGTTCAGCTCCTGGCTCTCTCTGTCCCGCTTCAGGCTGTCGTCTTTCTTGCTGGAGGTGGAGGAGTTGAGGGGGGACACCTCGCCTGGTTCTGGTTTGCTGCTCTTCATGTCTGTCAAAGAGAAAGAGAGAGGTGGACGGGATCAAGGACCACAGAATGGAAACTAATGGTAGCTGATGGATCACCTGCCTCCTGATTCAGCCCTCACTTTTTGAAAAGGTTTGTGAAAGAGTTTGATTAGACAGTTTATTCAGCTTGAGAAGTAGGAGAATCCTGTGAACCATTAAAAGAACGTCCTTCAGTTCGTTGCTTGCTTCACTGCTTGGTAAAAGTACTGAGTTACATTCCACCACTGGCTTAATGAGATGATAGAAACATTAAGTTTAGACCAGTGTGAAAGGCAGAAAATTACATAGCAAACAAAGATATGAAAGCAACCTATTAACAGAGCATTTGACAACTCAAACAAGAGGTGATGGTTTCAAAATGAAGACCTTCAACAGCTCAAAGACGACAACGTGGCACCAATAAGCTTCACATAGCACATTCACACAGACTTACTTACCAATGCATCATTACTAAATACCATCTCTGCAAATGCCAAATGCACAACAGGAGTTGCATTTTTGGTTGTTTTTCTCACCCTTTTCAGAAGTCACAACATATTATCTGTGACTCATGCTGCGCTGGGATGAGTCATAAAGGGGCATATGCAAATTTAATGAATTTCATCCAATAAAATGTACTTTAATTTTATCCACCCAACCCCTCCCACCACATGAAACCTCCAGAACTATCAAGCTAAGCGGCACTAGTAGCAGTTAGTAGCTGCTTTTCTAATGGAAAGTTGACTTTTTAGGATATAAATTAGCTAAAATAAGATCAAACTTAAACATCTGCAGCAGTAAAATGCAACATACGCACTAATGCAGCAGTGATTTTAATCCACAAACATCAGACATAAACACTGCCAGCGAATATTTAACTGCACAGTGAGTACTTTTACTATTACTTTTATTAAATTTCGCTGCTAATACTAACACTGATCTGATCTGAATACCTGCATTAGGCCTACCTGACTTCTTGCTGTGGTCCTTTTCCATGCGCTCCAGGCTCTCCAGCAGGTAGTCCACCTTGTGTTTGATCTGTGTGAGCTCTCTCTTGATGGTCTGCAGATCGTCTGCCTTCACTGTGGGAGGACAGACACGCAGCAGAAAAGCCATGAACACTGACGCAGGTGCGATGAAGCGGCGGGGACGGCTGCCATCGTGACGTAACTGCGGCACCTACTCGTACGGGAGGTCCGCTGGCTGCTCTTGGAGGAGGAGAAGCTGGTTTTGGTTCGTCGGCTCCCTCCTCCGCTCAGGCTGACCCTCGGACGCTTCGAGGGGATGACGGCGCGGGACAGGGGAGGAGGAGGAGGAGGCACCCGGGACTGATAGGAGTACATCCTCAGATACAGAGATGCAAAAACAATGTTAAATATATTCTTGATTCATGCAAGAGCTCAGTTACACATACAACAATAAGAAAACAATAATAGCAGCCCTTTGAATTTGCACGTCCTCTGACATCTATTGTAAAAAAAGTATAATTTCCATTAAAAAACATGAGCAATTACTCTTAAAAATATAAATAAGACAGTTACCTATCATAGTAATCTCTTTGAAAGTCATAGTCCAAATCAATAGATGAACTGTGGAGAGAGCAGAGACGAGGCAGAGGTCAAACCTGTCCTGATGAGGACACGTGACATTGCTGTTGCTCAGAGCATAATCAGCGCATGCACACCTGTACATGTCTCCTGCGGAGCGCTTCACCGTCTTCGACCTGTGAGGTTTCGGCTCGCCTGCCAGGTTGATGTCTGAGGGAGGAAAAACAGTGAGAGACGGAGGATTCAGAGTTGCCAGCAGTGGACGAATGTGCCAGAACATGTTATGGACAGGAAGTGTGAAATCTCAGTTAACACACTGCATCGCTCCTTCCCCTCTGCCGGATGGTACGTTATTTTGGAAGACTAACGCAGGTTTTACCCCTAACAGGTGGCATGTGCAAATAATAACTCACATTTATTTAACCTGTGCTGAGCATTAGACAGGTCAGCAAATTTAGATCATTAACAGCTGTTTCAGCTGATGGAGCGTGCAACATGAATCAAGGCTGAGTCTTCACCACAGCAGCTGGGTTCAGTTCCAGCCAGGATCCTTTTCTGCACCTCACCTCTCTCCCTTCAGCTATTGCTATCATAACGAAGCACGAGTGCCAAAAAACATCTTTAAAATCAGCTGTTTCTGTGTTTTGAATATCACAAAACAATCTTTTAAAATCCTCCTTTCAGGGTTGTTTTTAATTCCTGGTTTTAAGCAGCAGAGGGCAGCACAGTGGCTCAGCTGCTGGTCCTGGCAAACAGACAGACAGGGTCCTGGTTTGAATCTGACAGTGAACTTCAGACTGGAAACTGTGTCAGATGCGACTGTGAGAGTGAATATACAACCTGTCTGTAAACAGTTTATTTGTAGTTGATTGCACTCTGGTTTTACAAAGTGTCCCATCCCCCAGTGCATGCTGGGATGTAGTGTGACAGCTGTAGCAGCATATGCTCCATACTGCGCAATTAACAACTACTTAAAAAGTGGAATAATTAGAAAAACTAAAAACACATTTCCTCTGACTGGAACCATTTACTTTCTTGTTGAGTTAAAATCGAAACCACAGCCAGCAGCTGGTTAGCTTAGCTTAGCACAAAGACTGTAAACAAGGGGAAACAGCTAGCCTGGCTCTGTCCAGAGGAGACAAAATCCACCCATCAGTCTCTCTAAAGCTTACTAATTAACATCTGATTTGTTTGGTGGGAAAAAGACATATTGATCAATCCTTTGAGGAAGACAATAAAAGTTTTAATTTATGATAAATGTTTTCTTTCTGTTTCTCCGATTGTTTCCAGAAAGGGAGTACTGTGTCTTAAAGTCAGTACTGTGCTTCATAGCTCAATCCCTGCAGCTCTTCACTAGCCATTAACCCCAGTCCAGCTCACCTAGCACCTGTCCCACGATCATGCGGCCGTCCTCGCCGGCCACGGCGGCGCGGGCGTTCCTCTCATTGGAGTACTGGACGAAGGCGTAGCCCTTGTGGATGGAGCAGCCTACGACCTTGCCGTATTTGGAGAAGATGGCCTCCACGTCGGCCTTGGTGACCAGCAGGGTGTTGAGGTTGCCGATGAAGACGCGGGAGTTGAGGGAGCGGGGGTCCGTCTTGTTGGTCACGTTGCTGCTGGCCATCAGGCTGGAGGTGGAGGACGACGACCAACTACACAGGAGGGGAGGGGAGGGGAGGGGAGGCAGGTGGAGGTGGAAGATGGGTGAGGAGAGGGAGAAGAAAAAGAGGCATGAACTCAGGGACAGCGTTTAGAGGAGAGTGATGTTCAGGGAGGGAGGAAGGGAAACAGAATGCGTTTATCTCTGCAACAAGGTCAATGTGAGTTTTAACCGGGTGAGTGTTCAAGCTCTTTAAGCACGTGTCCAATGCTGCGAGAGTCTGCAGCGGGCTGCAACTCTTCATTATATTCCCACTCATTATAAAATGTCAGAAAATGCCCATTTTGCAGAGCCAAAGCTGACATCTTAAATTTTTTGTACAACTAACAGTCTAAAAGATATTCAATTTAGAGTCATGTGAATTAGAGAAAAACAGTAATTCCTCCACACTGAGAAGCTGCAGCCAGTGATTTTCTGCATCCTTATACTAACAAGAGGCCATTGTAATAAGCCACACACACATAAAAATGAAAGGCGTGGCCCCTACTTTCAGCAAAAGAAGGGTACTTTTTCACATTTTACACGCACTAACTGTGAGTCTGAGAGATCAGATATGTAGATATGGGACAGCAGAACAGACAGTGTGATCGGTCATGAAGCAGCCAGCACTCACTCCATTGTGTCTGTGCTCGGGTCGGTGGAGGTCTGCCTGCCTGTGTGAGTCTGTTGGAGAGAAGAGGGTCGTCGAGGAACTATGAGACATGAAGTCAGTGACTGTGACATCTACTACACCTCCAAAAAAGTTTTTTTTTTTTGGGGGGGGGGGGGGATTTTTGGCAAAACCAAGACGTGCTTAAAAAGGGAAGGAGGTGGTAGATTAAAAACAAAAAAACCTGTGGGATAGATGGTAGTTTATTATGACAAAACATGATATTGCATTAAAGTGAGGATGCTGCTTTTAACAAACTTCTTTACTTGCTAAATTTGTATTTGAAAACTGATAATGTCCATGTTCTGTGTCTACAGAGGGCGGAGGACATTAAACACCACTGTCCTGAAGCTCCTAATGTTCAGTACTTGCCGTAGCTTTTTGCTTTCAACTTCAGTCATTTGTCTGCATGTTACCCATGAAAAATGGCCAAATCTACGGGTAAAAGAAACTGTCTAAAAAACAAAACAAAAACAAATCTACAGTGTTTGCAACAGATGCACCAACAATTCAGGCAAACTGGTGGAAAGCACGGCAGCACAGGTGAGTCACGTTAGCTACAACGAGCGGCGTTAAGTGTGTCAGCTTCAATGTGAGCACAACAAGGAAGGACTGTCGCCGCTGTTGCATTAGTTGCAAACACTGCAAAGTTATGTAACATTGCAGGGGGGGCGTGAATGTATGAGCCAAACACAGGGAAGATATAGAGTACAGCACTAACAATAACTGAGTGAAGACGCTTTGATATTGTAAAACTACCGGCTGCGATGTGAAAAATGACCATCATGCAGCCTCAGTCTCAAATATCTGCTCCAGGGTTTTACTTTAAGATGTTTCTGATATTTTGTCCACCACCTGTAGATGAATACTTTCTTTTTTCTTTCAGCATCAGGACACATAAACCTGAAACATGAGTAAACCCTGGCTTTACTTAATGGCCTTTTGTGCGTCCATTTTTTTGCTAATTCCCTCTCGAACCTGCGGGCTTCATATTTCTCATCATATGATCGTCCATTTCAGCCATTACAAAGCTACGTCTCACTTGCCAGAACACAACACTGCTGCCAGCTGGGCTAAACTGTGACCCAGCAGCAGCCTCTCCATCTCTGCCCAGTAGCTACTAGCAGGGGATTACACGGTTTGCAGCAGGCTGTCTGGCCAAAGCTTAATGCTCTGCTCTACATGATTTGGCCGGGATAGTTCTATCGCTTGGCGAGCTGACAGGAGGCGGGCGGTGGGCGGTGGGAGGGGGGACTATCACAGGCCGCTTGTTTCTAATTCTTTGTGGCATGTTGGGGTTCAAGCAGGAACATCCAGGGTTTATGTACAAACACTCCATGTGGTTTTCATGACAGGGACTGAACCAATCAGGTTGTTTCAGTGGACAGTGAGAAAAGCCATTCATAAGAGAATTTGGTATTTATAGTGTGGACATAATAGCTTGAACATCTAACATGTAGCCGCCACATGGATAGAAACATGTTTTTGTTTGTTCGGTTTTTGCTGCGTCTTTATCCAGTAAACGCCCGGTTAGCTGCGTCTCTTTGCCTGTGAACGCGAGTCCGGCACGTCGTCCACTTTATGGGACTTATGTCCACGCAACAGGATATGATTTGGCAGTGACACGGTGACGTTACAGCATTATTACTGAGTGTTTTTGGCAACTTCCTGTATGTGGAACAAGGCCAGAGAGTCCATCAGTTTGAATGAAAGCTTGATAATCTCAATAAAGTGAAGTACAGAACATGAGCTTCACAGAGGTGGTGTTTAGTGCAGAGCTATTACGTTGGACCAAATTCAACGTCTTAGCTCTTATTAATGGCTCACTTAGGAGCCAAACCCCAACTGGGCCCCCTCATATTTAAAGTGGCCAGTCACAGCAGCGTGAAATTGAACAGGACGTATTTACAGGTTATAACAGCCGTAACTTTTCCTATCCTCTGCCTCATCTGGGCTTTATTGCATGATGGCCTGTAGCTGAGAGTTATGACGGTCTTTACTGGAAACATTCAGCTCTAACTGGCATCGTGGGCTCATTACAACAGATGAGTGGTGTGAGGTTTAATGTTTGTGCTTCAACTGGGAGAGACACTGCAACTGCAGCTCCTGGGACTTTGTACGGAGCTGGATGTGGCTTTACGTGGATGTATTTTACAGATTTAAGGATTTTTTTCTCCTTAGAATCTCTAAAATACATCCACATAAAGCCACAAGAAGAAGGAAAAATAGGATCTTAACCTTTTAACAGCTCAGTGTAACTGACCGTGGATGTCTGGTTGTTTCTCATCAAAATATATTTGGGTACAAAAAATGCAGATTCAGTATTAGTGATTACTGGAAAGGTTAGTAATTCATAGTATTCAGTGGGCATGCTTCGTTTAATGGGTACAAAATTACTATTAAGGGTGATTATGTTGACATTGTTATTATCAAGAGTAAGTGTCTTTGCGTTTCTGTGGATAATTGACCAGATTTGACTCCATCAAATGACATGCACACTCAAAAAGGGGCGAAAAGAATCACATTGCAAAGCAAAGGCAGCAAAAAAAGGTGGATTTTGCTTTCGTCAGTGCCAGCCGTTAATCCACAGGCTGGATGCAGGGGGAGTGGAGGGGAGGGAGTGTTATTCAGCAATTAGCTACAAACCAGGCCTCTCATTACCAGCAATGAACATTATGCATTTGATTATCAGAAACTGGGAACATGTGGGAAGCTGGTGTAAGAGGCCGCTAGTGTCAGGTGTTGATTTTCTACTTTCACAGCACAAAAAAAATACAAAAAAGAAAAAATAACACTACATGCTACTTGCTCTAGGAAATCCAAAAGGGGGAGAGATGGGCTAAATCACAAAGGGGTGAAAACAAAAGTGGAATTTAAAAAAAAAAGTGATGCAAAAGTTGAGGTGAAGAATAAACCAAAAAAAAAAGAAAAAAAAAAGTTGAGACCAACTTACGATTTGCCGCTGCTCAAAAAAGTGGCTTCAAAAACTAAACAAGGGGAAACAAAAACGGAAAATTAGAAAGGAAGACTTTCCAAAAGTGAACTATTATCAGCACAAGCAGGCATGGAAAAGTATTGAAATGATTAAAAAGAGCTAAATGATAAAGCCCTTAACTTCACGAACACACTTTAATCCCTGTGAACATGTTCAATCTCTAAGAAGTCACTGCTCAAAGTAAAATAACACATTAACTCTAATGAAACTTTGCTGGGGTCTCCTCTCAGTCACTCATTGAAAAAGTACAATTCAAACAGTTAAACGCTCAGTCATGTCTTTATGGACTCAATATGAGTATTTAACAGAGGTTTTGCAGTTCAGGACATACTTATTGTCACCACTGCAGTGATAGTACTTTGAGGAACGTGTCGTTTTTATTTCAGATTGAATTTTCTTCTTCACTTACTTTAAAAGTTGTCATGAAATCATAAATCTGAAACCAACAAAAGCATATGAACATAAAAAAAAATCATTTCGCAGGCAGGAACTTGCGCTTTGAAAAGCTCTTTATCGCACTATTCTGGTGCTGCTTTGCTCTCCCCCCTCTGCTCCAGCCTTATGTTTAACCTGCAAATTTGATTGTCCTTTTCAAAATAAAAGCACTAATGACAGGAGCATGGGAGCAGACAGGTGAACGTGGCACTAACACTGTCAGGGTTGAGGTCTCAGCCAGCTCAGCAGCCTGGCATGAAGTTCAACTGGTCATGCAAAAAAAGGAGATTTAGAAATGCCTCGTTTGCCACTCATTCCTCCTGCCTGCCCCCCCCCTTGCACGGTAAAGGGTAAAGGGTCGGCTACAGAACAGCGCCCCTGGAGCCCGGAGGCACTCCAGCTCAAGGACACTTCCAGAGGACACTTGGGGCCAAGGGAGGTGGGGTACAGCTGGGGGGTGAAACAGGGGTCTTGCACTTTTGGGGGACATCGTCCACTTCAAGTCTACTCTTCCTCACTGCTGTAAACATTTGCTGCAAATTTGATTGGCAGTTTTCACAGATATCTATAGAAATGATGAGTCTAAGCTGTGAAATGATGCATTCGTGGAAGGAACAAAGCAATTTGGAGGCCAGTTTACAGCTCATTGCAGGCCTCTCTGTGGGCCTCCATCCTGGGTCTAAGCAGCTCCACGGCTCAGAATAAACTGCCACTGAATGAGTGTGTTTCTCAGGCTGCGAATAAACTTAAGTGATAATATCAGAATTACCAAAAGCACAAATTATGTCACACCAATGCAACAGAAATCCCAGGTCCATGACTGCACAATACATCAAAACACTGATGCGTTCACGTTCCTTAAAAAAAAAGAAAAAAAAAACAACGCACCCACTCGTCATGGAGGGAAAAAACATCTTGCCTGAAAAATCACAGAGATCTGCTGCAGAAAATATACTGTCTCAGCATTGCCAAAATCACAAAGAAAACAGGAAAAACACGTCTTATGAGTCAATGTCAACGACTGAAATCAAGTTACAGGTGGGGGCGAAACACAGGACGGGATTAAAAAACCGTTTAAAAACAGATTTCCAGAAAAAGGGCGACCCGTTTTGAACACTGTCCAGAAAAGCCTGGAACAATCTTCCATATTTCTTTCCTCCAAAATATGACCACAAACAGATCAACAGATAAGGTAACACAGCAGCCCTGAAAAATGCAGGTTTTCAAATGTCTTATTCGAAAAATGAAAGCAAAAATCTTGCTGTGGAAGCTACTTAAAACTAGTTTCTGCGCAGCTCACACTGCCATCACAAAATGTACGCCACTAAAGCCAACACAGTCTCAGGAATACCAGCCAGGAAAAATGCATTAAAAATAAAAACAAAAAGTCCAAAAGACGGTTCAAAGTCAGGAAAAAAATAAAAAAAAATAGGGAAAAATCTCTCGGTTAAAAATACTCACCAGGAGCTTAATACTAAAAATGAGTAAAATTCAACGCTGTTTTTACTTGAGTAGGTAAAGATCCGCTTACGGCTCTGCAGGCTGATTGTATCACCTTGAAACCAGTGGACACGAAATGGCGTCGACTCATACACACAACATACTGGCCACGCCCACTGTTGCATCCCTGTTTTTGATTGGATGTTTAAACCGCACTGTGTGGATTTACCCGTCAGCGATTGGCAGATGCGCTTGCCCGTCCGACACAAGATTGACGACACATACTGTATACGACATACCGTATACTGTACGGGATTGATTTGAATAACACCAATATCAGTAGATTAATTTAACTGCCAACACCTCGGGCGCGAGACTCATGCTGTCGTGCTACACTCTTCCGGTTTTGAACAGTTGATTCAAACCTTAATTGTTTCGAGACGAGCAGACACACAGCTGCAGTCCGCAGCAGTCCGCAGCTGTGTGCCCTGACAGACACGGCCACGCGCTGCGTGCAAGTGCGTGTTCTGGAGCGCGTGAGCAACAGCTGTTAGAACAGACAGACAGAGGAATGGAGCGTGTGACGTCACAGCCTTACGTCGCTGCTACAGCAGTTGGAGTCTGAGAATACAATGTAACATAAAGTAGAACACAGAGAAGAAGAAAATAGAACGTTCTGTAACAAAGTGACAGAAAATAGGTTTCAGTATAATGGAATGATGCAGAATACAATGTAACTGAACATCACGTGGAATTCTGAAGAGGTTTGAGGCTTTATTTCAGCAGAATGATTGCTAATGCCCCTTGATGATTTAATTTAGATTTTACACGTTTCGTTGTTAATCTCACTTTACTTTTCATTTTGCTGTTAGAGCACACACACACACACACACACACACACACACACACACGCAGTTTGACTTATTTGAATCAAAACAGATTTTAATGCACATTTGAACATTATTAAAACTTGAATGGCATGTGAAATCTCACACGCTGGTCCGTTTTCTCACACTGTGCAGCAAAATGGGACTTTCAACAACAATGTCATAAATAACAGGCAGAACTCAAACACAAACAATTTTGTCCTAATACACCAGTGACTGAACAGCTTTAGTATATCAGCAGGGTCACCACTTCAGTTTCCGCGAGAAAGCACCTGAGAAGAAAACAAATATGGGATCAGTATTACGTATTTGACAAGAGGGAAATAAACTAGGTAAAGAGCATGTGTGTGTCACATGAAGTACCTTGGATGTCTGGCGTCCTCCTACGGTTTCGAGGCAGGGTGGCGTCCGGTTTTGAGGTGGACTCAGGTGTTTTCAGCACCTCCTCTAGCCTACGTTGCTCCTCATCTTCCTGGTAGACCAACAGATATCAGGTTAACAAAAACCAGTTGATGTTTTGTCCAGAATGAGACTTCACTATAAGAGCGTCTGAACTAGAAACCTCTGATGGAGTTTGCTGACGCTTCCTGCTGGTGCTGGGAGTGCTCAGGCCTGGGCTCTCTGCTCCACTTTTCTGTCGCTCCCTCTCTCTCTGCAGGACGATGGCCTGCCGTGTGGTCCTGTACTCCAGAGAGAAGTTACTGACGGTTCTGCAGAAGTCCTCCGCTTTGGTGTCTCTCACCATAGCTTTGGAGTAGCCTAGGAATAATAGGAAAGAGTGGAACCTGGAGGAACAAAAATGAGGAGAAAAGAAGCAAGTTTTACTGACTGAAACAAAGAAAACTGTCAGCAATATTCGATAAGCCATGTACTTGGACCATGCACACCTGTTGATAACCCGGCGATGGACAGCTCTCAGGACCTTCAGCCTTTCTTCGCACTCTTTCAAAATCTTCGGCAACCTGTGACGGAGCGAGCCCTCCGGGGCCAAGGCCTCATCTCCTCCTCCTCTCCTCCTCTCCACCTTTCCTCCTTTCCTCTTCTCGTCTGCCTTGTCCAAAATCTTTAGCTGCTCCCCTGAGGCTTTGCACAGGGCCTGTAGCTGGCTGAAGTTGGACTGCACAAGGGAGTAGTCGCACTGTGAATGCGAGAAAGAGAAGGGAAGTTTGTGCATTTTGAAGGGGATTCTTACTCAGATTCATTTTGAATGAATTAACATAGTTTTACATCACATTTTTACATTCTAACTTGGTCTGGACTTGTCATGAGAGGCAGCTAGATTCGTGAGAGCCAACAATCCATCTAGCCAGGCTTCAAATTACGTGCTCGTAGCCAAACTACAGTTGTTTGGGACCAGTCACTGTCCTACGACGAACTACTGGCAGCTATGGGCATAATTTAGGTGTGATGACAGCGTGATTGTTTGTTCGAAAACAACAATGGCGGCTCCTAAAGAGGTTAGTGTAGATGCTGCTATAGCATCAAGCTTACTGTGATAGAAAAGATGTTTGCTTGTCTCCTGACTGGCTTTCCTCTCCTGACTGCTACATCATTTGGTTTAGTGAGTCAGAATCTATCGCGATCAGCCTTTTGCTTATATCCAAATAAGCCACAGGAGACTACGCACCTTGCTGGCTTTAGTAACAGCAGTGATGTCAGAGTACAGGTCAGATGATTGCGGGTAGAGCTGCATCAGGAGCACACAGACGTGGTGCAGCAGGGGCTGGCGGGTGTGTGTATCCCTCACCTGGGACAGCTTCCCCAGGTAACTCAGCTCAAAGCCACGGGCCTTGGCATATCAAAATGTACTGTGAGACTCATTACCACTCAAAAGTGCATTGAAGGCGATAAATAACTACACACTCACCTTACATCCATTGAGAAAGTTACCGATCGCTAACACTGTTGCTAGAATACATCTGAAGGTCTGGCTGGCTGAGAGCTGTTCCATGGCCAACTTCAGATGGAAGAGAGGCTCTGCAATTTCCTGTTAAGAGGGGGCGCACAGATAGAGGACAATGTAGTGATTCATACAGACTAGGTGAGCCATCAAGCCCATGTTATATTTTTAGTCTGGTGACATATTTGGTGATAGGAAATCATCACTGTGGTGTTTTGGGGGGTTACCTGTCAATCAAACAATACTGTGACAGTAGATGATGTAGCTTGTGTTGCACCACAGTAGTCAAGCTAATGCTCATGCTAACGGCATAGATTCAGTTTACTTTCACAAATTTAGCACATAGACTGCGTTACATTTGCATTAGAGGGTAACAAAACAGAGATCTGTGACAAAATGCTGCTGATTACCTTCCATCTCATTCCAGGTCATGTTTGTTCCACTGTCACTTACCCTTTCTAAGGAGTCGTAGTCCAGAGCAAAGGCCCACAGCTGAAGCCTGGAGTTCAGATGTGGGACATCCCCCAAAGTGAGCAGGCAGAGCTCGGCCGGGGCCAGAGGGGAGTGGGGGCTCTGGGCCTTGGCCTCCTTGATCAGACAAAGTTCCTCTTCTGTTGGGATTAATGCCTGAAGCCGCTATTTAAGAAAGGAAAGAGTTGAACTCTTACTGCAGACCTAAATGGACTTCCTGCTGTGTTTGTCCTTATCGACATTGTGCCCAGGTTTCATTTTGCTGTATTAAAGATATAGTAAGGGCAACAAATTGCCTATCCAACAAAATCACACTTCAGAGGAAAATGCTGAAGCTCATATTCTGGAGGACTCGACCTCTACTGTACCTGGACATCCTCTCTGTCCAGCACAGTGCTGTCCATGCTGTAGATAGCAGGGGGGAGGAGGCGGGGAGGGGGCAGGCTGCTCAGGGCGATGGTTATGATGTTACTCCGCTTCATCCCTAACACTGACACTGATGGCTGCTTCTGTGTTGGGATGTAGAGAGGGACATGAAGATACTTTAGATAAACATTTATGTTAAGTGTATTTTAGGGTTGAGGAAATATTTCAAAGTCGTAAATAAGAGAAATGTAGATGACATGTTTTTATTACAGTCTCACTGTATTCCTGAGGTATAATCCTGTCTCATCTGTCTTACCTGCTTCCCAGAAACCACATTAAAACTGGTGCTATTGGCCTTAGATTCAAACAGGTACTCCAGTCGGTTTGTGTCCAGATGGACTGGCTCAAGTCCAGCCCAAATAGTCTGAGTCCCAAAGCGGGTCATCCTGGGAAGAGGGGCTAAACTCTGCAGTTCCCTCCAGTGGAGCTTCAAGGTGCGACATTTGATGGGTGTACCTTTATGGGAAGCCAAGGGCAAAGGTGGGGCAAGCGGAGGAGGGGGAGGAGGCGGAGGGGGCGCCGGAGGGGCTTGGAGACAAGTTGATGATTCATTGGTTGTACTGGCTGCCTCGTCCTCTGTGCTGTCTTCCTCATCCCAGAGGTCTGAGAAATCAAAGGTGTTGAGACAAAGACGTGCAGCCGGTTTTAGGAATGAAGCCCAGGACTGGTCGAAATCCCAGGTCAGGGGGTTATCCTTGGCTTGGTCTGACTCCTTCATCTGTCTTTCAGGGCTGAGTCAACAAAAAGTTATGTTGATATTCAGTAGCATTACCTTGACAAACCCGGTTACAATTTCTCTCATGTGCTTGAGAAAAAGTGACTCCAAAAAGTGAGTTCCTTCCTCATATTAGATAAAAACAAGGCCTTTTTGGATCAGATCAGACTTGTTGCATAGTTGCTCTTGTCCTTATGTTCCACACAGCAGCTAAACTTGTTCCATTCCTTGCCTTTTCTTCTCACTGTGCAGTCAGCAAACCTCTCAGACACTGTGCATCTGAACGTCTGTGGATGCTCAGCCTCACTTGTCGACCACAGAAGCACATAACTCACACGACCAAATCACAATCTTCGAACCACCCCTGGGTGTTCTCACAGCACCGTAACCTGCAATTGCCTTGGGTGCAGCGTTCGTCCTTCAAATCTAAAAATGACGAGTCCAGACTGATGCTTTGATCCAAAAGTCCACTGCTGTCCGGCTTGTGCGCCAGAAACCTGTGACCTCAGTCAGAGAGAAAGAATTCGTATGAGCTTTGACGGCGTGTGTTCAGTCCTGCATCCAATTCTGATGAGAAAATCCAAGGAATGCCTTTCTGCAAGCGCTACCAGAATATCTTAATGACGTGCTTCTGCAGCTCTCCCTGGACTTTCATCTCTCTCCCTGCATTTCTCTTTCTGTAGTGACAGTGAGTGAGAGTTTTAGAGAGCAAGAGAGAGAGAGAAAGAGTGGTGCATTGGTACGTTGGTGCATTAGTCTTGGTTTATTTGAGTTGCACCCTTTCCCTTAATTTCCTTATCGAGCCCGCATCTCCTGTTTGTATTGCTACTTGTGTATACACAAACCTCTCTATCTGCCACTGAAGATCTGTAACTTCCCTCCTCGTCTGCCTCTGCTTCTCCCCCGGTGAGCGCATAAAAGAGCACGCTTGACCTTCATCCCTTTCATACCACATGCAACTTTGTGGATGAAACATCAGATGAGGAACAGCATGGGCAACTTCTTAAAAAGGAAGAAATATTCTCTGATGAATCACTAGCAATTGCAAAAAAAACATTGCATCGCAACCAAATTATAATCAAAAACACTGTGACAAAGGGTCTCCTGAATCACTCCAAAGCATCCAGTATATATTCACAAGGGTCATTCGCATGGTCGACATGCCACCATAATGAGGATCCCTCCCTCGACCATTAGGTCTCCCCTAATGATGCTTTATCTCGTTTGGCTGGGCCCATGGGACATTTCAGCCAAAATGTGCTCTACTTGGAAAGCTTAAGCTCTTTTGAACACTCATTTATCAACAGGTTTTCAAGCCTGCTGCAAAAGAGAATTTAGAGAGTTAATGCTCTTTTTCAGCTTCTCATTTCCTGATAGGCACACCTGGGAGTGGTCATGCAACCTCAGGCCTCTACTTGTTTGACCAAATTCATACAACTGTGACAAGTCTTATTTGGAGTGTTTCGAATTTTAATTACTCGTGACGATCAATATGTGTTCAAATAAATAAATGGGAATACTGAACAGGACCACTGAGTGAACCAATGTCTGGCTGTACAGTATTTGGTGCTGATGGGACACAGTTACTGAAACAGACAGATTCCCCATGGGAGAAGACATTTCCGGGTTATTTCCTTTGATGATTCTTGTCTGTGTCTGTGTGGTAGTGTTTGTGTATGTGTCTCTTTTCATCTGTTTGTATATATGTCCCACCATAACCATTGGATGTATTGTTTAATTCTCGGGGCCTTTACAGTGCAAGATAAAGATCAGGGTAAAAATGACATGTAATCACTGCCAGTTTGCTTTGAGAATATTGATGGTTTTTAAATTGTTACCACAGCTTGGATTATTGAACTGGGATACTTTCAACATCAAATGACGCTAATACAGATGATGACTTGATTTTATTATGATGCAATAGTTCTGCCAAGTTCCTGCATTTATTGCAAAACATGGACTTAAAGCAACATTTTGAATTTAGTTTAAACCACTAGATACACACCTTTCTCTCTACGCCACTAAACGTCTCATTTTCCTGAAAGACAATTACATACCGGTGTACCACACTGCTGTGTACCACACATTCATTTCAACAATGCAGCGGTGGTTGTGACCACGGAAGATATGCACGTAGACTCCCTGTTTTGAACCTGATGATTGGTGGGTTCACAAAACCACTTTCAGATCATGGTCCAGGGGCGAGAACGCAGCCAGAGGTAGAAGAGAACCAAAAACAAGTTAATCTTTTCTGAAGATGGGTTATACAAGGCTGGATTACCAAATGTACTTGAAATTTTGTGAACTTACACCATGAAAACACAGAGTTCTAAAGGTTGTTTCTTCTTTAATGCTGGATTTTGAAGCCCCGTTCTGATGTGGGTCCATGTATCATAATCTAAGACCTTGTCCTTTTTATGTTTGTGCTTATATTGTGCATATTCCTAAATGTATGTGTTTATTCTGATTACAACAGGATAAATCTGAACACTTTGTATCTCATAACAGATGAATGCAGTCATAATGATATGATTTGAGATGATTTTGTGTCTGAACCAATTATTTTGCCAAAAAATATCAAAGAAACTCATAAGTGTAATGCATGTATTTGATGTAAACAGTGATTAGCCACTTTTTGGCTTAAATTCCAGTAATTGATTTTCTTGTTTCGGTTTGTGAAGACCATGCAAGGCCTAAAAACAGGCCTGCTTGACCACATAAACTTACGCATTATGTATGTCATCAAAGCACTCGTCTGATGTTTTGACTTTCTTCCATACTGCCTTTTATTTTGAAACCCCCGAACGGAAGTCCCTCCTTCTGCTTTCCGCGCTCCCGCGTTGTTTTGGGAACATTCGGTGTTCCGGTGAGCGCGCGCACCACCGTAGCTGCCTGTCATCGTTCGGGCTGACATCACAGAGGATTTGCTACAATGTCAAACACTCACAAGCAGCGCGAGCTCATGGCTTCCCCGCGCCACAATGAGAAGCATCGCCGCGTCCTCCTGCTCATCCTCTAAATACAGAACTCCGTTCACTTTTTATGGATTTATGCCATGTTCGTGGACAGGATGCGTTTGAGGTAAAATGGGCTACTCTGTTCTATTTTTTATGGCTTAAAATTAAGAGTTCTTTTCGTTTTCCGCACGTGTGTGTACGAAATTAATTTTGTGTGTTTGGATACATGATTTCTTAGTGTTGACAGCATCCCCCCCCCCCCCCCGTCCTTATCCGAAAAGTTGCCCGGCTTTAACATTGACTGTGGTACTGTAGGCTATTACGTAATGGGAGTGCGGACACTGCTGAGCAGACGTTACAGTGAGATGCTGTGATGACAAATCTCTGATAGCACGACCCCGCTGCTTGCGTAAAGACAGCAACATCTGCACGGCACCGCAACAGCAATTACAAAAAACACCACAAAACATTAATTTCTTCACTGTAAGGAAAAAAAAACATTATCTGTCGTTAAAAAAAGTTTAATTTGACTCAATCACTTCAATTATTGAGTGCCACACAAACTGATTTTTATTGATGTTTTTTTTTTTTTATCAATGAAAACTATATTTAGACACTTTCTCCGTGGACCATTCTGTTATTCCAAAACATTTTTGTTATTTTATTCAAAATTTTTGGTAATATTATTTTAATTCATGTTGATATTATCTGATTAATTCAATGTTACCAACAAGAAATTATATTATGGGCTTACTTGGACTGGATTGGAAATATAGTAACTATCAGTATCACAACATTAATTATCAATCTATCAAGACCTCTTTATTAAGGACTAATAAGTTGGAAGTAATGTCTGTATCACTACTGTTACAATCTTAAAGAGCTGAAATGTTCATAGCGTTACTGAGCGCCTCTCCCTGCTGTTTGTGTGCCCCAGCAGGTCTATGTGAGCGTGTGAGCCAGGTCAGAGGTCATGCTGCGGAGGGAATCGGACTCCCACGGCCTCTTTTCCTCTGGAGAGACGTCTGACAATGACTGTGAGGTGAGGTCATTTATTTATACCTGCTACCTGCGCACCTTGGGGAGTCTGCATATGATGTACAAGCAGGTTTAGAGTCATTTTTTAGGGACAGAGATGAGTGATTTAATGATGCAGTTTAGCCAATCATCTGGATTTATATTGGATTTGATCAGCCCTCGTAACTTAACCATCCTCCACTTAAATGCACGGAGGTGGAAAAGGTTCAAATCCTGTCACTGAGCCACTGACAGAACTGAAAACAGTTGCTCACGATATGACATGAACGCACCATGCTCCACGACACTGTTAAATATTATATAAGTTTGCGTCCGTCGAAGCTCCACTTTCGCTTTCTTTGTTAATCTGCTGCTGGCTAAAGATAAAAGGGACGAGAAGCTTCGCAGAAGTCAACAGATCACAGTTGTTTATCCTCGCTGTCTTTGTCTCGCTGTCTCAGGTGGGGGCGAGTTGTGGAGAGGTGGATGTAGTGTGTCTGTGCGAGGCTGGTCCCTGTACACTTTACTCAGAAGCACACACGCCTACGCCGGTGAGTGCTCAGGCTTCCCACTTAAGTGTCTGCCGTCGTCGCTCAGAATCTGTCTTCACCTGTAATCTAAATGCATGCCTTTAACTTCTGCGTCTCTGCTTTCTCGTCTGTACTTTCTGTTCTCAGGACACGCTCCTGTGTGAACACTGTGGAAAAAACAGAGTAATTATAACCAGGTACTCTGAAGGATATGGCACAGAGGTAATGTGTGACATACTGTGTGTGTGTGTGTGTGTGTGTGTGTGTGTGTATGTGTGTGTGTGTGTGTGTGTGTGTGTGTGTGTGTGTGTGTGTGTGTGTGTGTGCAGGGTAGAGTGTGACCTGTAGGTGTCTCAAGATTTGATAATTGTGGTGCCTTTATTTTGGCAGGCAGCTGTGGTTTTTCTAAGCCTGTTTCAAGGTTCCAGCGTGTGAAGCATGACTAATACCACGGTTCATTACATGCAGGCTAAAACCGATGATATGTTTTGACACTGATGCTGCTGATATTTTTCATGCTAATTTTCAGTAGCTTGAAAAAAACTTCTTGAAATAGAATTGGTAGGGGATGTTTGATGTGTTTCCACTGTTTCTTCTAAGGAGTACTTAAAGCTGCAGTAGGTAACTTGTATAAAAGTGATTTTTTGTCATATTTACTAAAACTTTCCCTGTGCTCAGACAGCAGTACATGAAACATGTAATCTGAAAAAAAAAAAAAACGGCTCCATTGGTCCTACCTACTGCTCCTACTGCGATTTGCAAGAATCCACCGTGCCCGACACAAAACAACCAATCAGAGCCAGGAGCATCTGAGGGAGCGTCTGACATCTGTCAATCACTACTCACACACGCTGCGAACCGCCCCCTCCCTCCGTTCAAGCTGCCAGCTGCCGCTCAGTCAAACAGCTCTGTGAGCGGCGTCAGGAGGCTAGTGAAAGCTATGGCAGAGCAACAGCCAATCACAAAGCAGACACTGCCCATACCGCCGCTGCCAACAACAGCATATATGGCTAAGACAACAAATAACCATGAAGCTGATATGGTGATTGTTACAGTAACACTCCACAACACGTACGCTATGTTAGCGTCTGTGATGTAGCGGCTAGGCAGGGTTAGCTTGTTTCCGATGCTAAGGCTAATATTACTGGTTGTCACGGTAGCCGCGCCAATGCCGCAGGGAGGAGGGGCTTGGAGGCGGGGCATGAGTGCAGCAGAGAGGGAGGGGGAGTGACATGGACCTTCTGTTGGTTCAAATTTTCAGGCTAAGTCTGCTCTCTTCTCCATCTTACCTACTGCAGCTTTAAACATTTTGGGATACACAATGATTCTAGAGTTAGATGAGAAGATCAGTAGATTTATAACTGTTTGTGAAATATGAAGCTACAGCCAGGAGACGGTTAGCTTAGCTTAGAAAGAGCACTTAATGCCCTGTGAAAGAGGCACAAAGACTTTTCTTAACCTCGACACAGCCAGGCTAGCTGTTCCACATGTTTCATGTCTTTGTGCTAAGCTAAGCTAAGATAAGCATCTCCTGGCTGCAGCGTAGATATGCTTAGCATAAGAAGCATTCACATGCTCCTCAGATTGTCCCATTTCCCCGAGTTGAGAAGTCGTTCTTCCGCGGTGCGTTCATGAGCTTTTAAGTTGTATTGTGGAAACAACACTGATTCCGCAAAGAAGACGTGCTGTAAATAACTAATAACTAATCGAGGTCAGTTTACGTGGACTGAAACGAAGAATTACAACCTAACACCAAACTACAAAATACATGTGAGCGAAAAAGGGATATGTAGTACAGGAATTAATAAAAACACTTACTCTCCTTCACCATGTTTTTGAGTATGTGACGTCAAAGTCTGCAAGACGTAGACCAGAAATTGTTGCAGACTGCAGAGGGCCCTCAAGTATTTCCACGAACCAAAAAATGCTGTGTTCATCGCACATTTACAGAGCAGATTTGCTAAAAATTCCACAACACAATGCTTTGGCTTAATATGTAAATTACTGTAACGCAACACAACACGGTACTCAGATATAAGTCTTTGTGTTTGCATGCGAGCTACTAAGTATAAGAATAGGAAGCAACGCCAGATTAGGTGACTCTGAGCTCATTACTCATGTGTCGAGGTGTCGGCTGATTCATGCATATTAACAGTGGTGATAATAAAAAGTGACGCATGCGAACACTCACACAGACAAATGGCATCATCAAGTGTTGTTCTTGGTTTACAAATAGTGGCAGTCCATGATGATTCACCGGGGCTCGTTGGTGGTTCATCCAACGACTACAAAATAAAAGCACCCATACAGTGAATGTGGAGGTTGTGTTTATAAAAGACTTTCAGATTTGTCTCACTTTTTTAGCGTCTAGCAATATTGTATTTGTCTTTTGTCACGTTGTCTAATTTAATATGTCTCATTCCTTTGCAGGAGGAGTGTGTATTGTCCGATCCTCAGGGGGAGAGTGATGCAGATGCTGATATAGAGGATACAGACTGCAGGTTCGATGCACGCCAACACGTGCATATTCACACACAGCATCGCTGCCTGTCGTTCGTCCCTTTTAGTCATCTGACCTTGTGTCTCTGATCTGATTGGTTCAGACTCCAGGAGCCTGGTTCTCTCCAGCGAATCAGCTCGCGGAGACGCAAGCGCCCACGGGTTGCGCGCCAAGACACCACTGAGAGCGAGGACGACGGCGGGCGGAGCCACAGATCGCATCGCTGGAACCTCAGGCTCAGTCCTGACAGAGCGCACAGCAGGACCATCCTGGAGGTAGAAACCACAGCGACGTAAAGTCTAATTAGTCTCATTTCTGTACGGCTGCTCAACATGGAGCACTTTGAACACAACACGGAGGCTTGCACAGAGAGATGTTGTGACTTTATGTCTGTTAGCATACAAACTCTTTAAAGTTTGGAAAATGCTTTATTTTAACCGTCATGTTTTCAAGGTTAGGAATATGATTGAATTTGAATTTACTCCCTGAAGATAAAGGGTTCAAGAGTTTGAAGTTTAGGTTTAGGGAACTTGAAAAGTGCTTGAATCTTACTCAGAGCTTTTCGAAACCTAGGCGAAACTAATCTTGCAGAGGTTCAGCTGTGCGCTAAATTTAATCTGATTGTTCCGTCAAAGCCAGCACAGACTCAGCTGGACCACAGCTGTTCCCACACAGGTGATGCAGAGACATGCGGCAAAATAGCGCTGAATGTCCGTTATTATCAGACAAAGGAGAGAGAAAGTTGCTTCAAATCAAGGTTTTCCAGTTAAGTTGATGTATCACCACCCGCGAAGGCTTTTTTTAAAAACACATACAGTGGGATGCTTTAAATTCTTTTTTTTTAAATGTATGTATTAATTGCCTCTACCTCTGATCAGCTGTGAAGGAGACATGACACTCAGGTGCATACGCTAATTTCCAGTGCGATAATGACCACGTTGAAGCTCCGGATATTGGCGCATAAAAAGTAACCACCATAATAATGTCACAGACCTCTGTGCTGCTATCTACTGTTCCCTGTTTGGGCAGAAAATACTTTGTCCCTACAATAATAACTTCGTCGTCTCGCCTCTCTTCCAGGAAAGCATATCACAGGTCAGGCCACTGGTCATCTGCCGGCCAAACGTCGAGAGGCAAAGAAGTCCAACAGAAGCGTCCCGAGGCTCCAGACGTCTCCTGTCTCTGTGGCTGTCCTCCCTCTCTCTCCCCGTCGTCCTCCTCCTCTCGCTGCCTCTCTCCCTCATCATTGTTCTCGTGTCTTTCTTTCTGCCGTGGGCCAGCGCTTGACCGGGCGTTTCTGTTTCAAGAAAATAGTTTCATTCCAGAGTTCCCCCAAAAACAAAAATGTACCGGAGAGCACAAAACAAAAACACGCTGCTTTACGCAGGATAGTCGACTCACTGAGAGATGTTTGTTGTTCCTCCCAGGGTGTACTGAGACACACTTTGGAAGGATTTTAAACGTCTTGGCTTTTGGGGACAGTCGGTCTTTTGGCTTCGTTAAAACCAGACAGGCACATGTTTGTACTGCACCTCTTTCTGAGCATTTACATCCCGAATGTGTCCGCAGTGCTTGCTTTTCCCTCATAAAATCTCACCTTCCATCTCACTTCCTCTCCCCCTCCTTGGTATAAATAGACCTCTCGTCTCACTCCTTCTTCTAACGAGCCACGGGAGTGATACGTGGGGGGGACAGGGTTCAGGGCTGTGCAGGTACACTCAGAAAGGAAAATAACAGGCTCAATATGAAAATAAGGAAAAACAGATCATAATGTTGAACTATGCAATTCTTCAGTTCCTACTGCGGCGTCTTAACTGCTGTTAAAGAACGTCTCACATTTCTTTGGCACTGTCGTCACCTTCTTGGCCGTTTCCCTTTTCTCTCTGAGGAACACACTTTATGAATGCAGGGACTTCTAAAATAGAGCATGGCCTAATTTACAAAGCAATAGCAGGAGAGATCTGATACAGCTCCCGTCATGTGTGAGCCACACAGTACATCTGTTGGTCTGATGAAAGGATTACATGTGTCACTTTACTTGTTGCAGGCTGATTTCCAAACAGGCGGATCCTTCTTCCTCTTCTTCTTCTTCTTCCTCTTCCTGGCTGAATTTGTGTATGTTTTTAGTAAAATAAGCCGACCTCAAAGTAAAACGAGCTTTTGTGGAACTTAAAGCAATTTAAACACTCTAATCTCAGTCTTACAGCTGAAACTGTCATGTTTAATAATATTTATGTTGTCTGTGTATTTATGAATTATTACTGAAGATGAAAAGTGAGCTGGACAATCAGTCATGCTACTTTATTCCAAGCTGAAATAACTGGAAAAAGCCATTTTGGTGTGGCTTACTGTATGTTTGATGTTATGTTTCTTTTTTTTTTGTTGTTTTGTTGTCTTTAAGGATTTGATCATTTTTCCCCACAACACTGGAGTTGCTTGCATCCTTGTAGAGAAATGTTCATTTCAGATTAAGATCCACTTGTGTTGTATGAGCTGATTTGATTCATGTTTAAAAGCCTTTTCTCCTCCAGTCTGTTGTATTGCCTGTCTTAAGTCTTGTATTTCCATGTGTACATTCACCACTGTGTTTCATGGGGCCATAGAAGTTCAATAAAACTAGATTGTATTTTGACAAAAAAGACATCTGTTTTGTGTATAATAGCAACATGTTTTGTGAGGGCTCATTGTGGGACAGTTCCTGAGCTGGGTAGTTATTTTCTGGAGTCTCTACTTGTTACTTATCAACATGGGATGAGAATTTCATGGTGCAATAAATGTCTCAGAAAATGTCACAGTATTAATTAAATAAAACATACCGTATATCGCATTTCTTCGAAAGGTACGGTAGATACATTTTTTTTCTAAATAAAACGTACGATACATCAAATTTTTTTCTAAATGAAACATACCGTGGATTGCATGTTTTCAAAATAAAACATACGGTAGATTGCATTTTTCAAAATAAAACATGATAGATTGCACAGGGTAGATCGCATTTTTAAAAAAAATCATGTAGATGGCATTTTTTTTTAAAAAAATAGGAGATTGCATTTTTTTTAAAATGTATCGTGGCTTGTATGGCAGACAAGGTTTTTGTTTTAAAGTACAGTAGATTGCACTTATTCCTAAATAAATTGCACGGAAGATTGCATTTCTTCTGAATGTGTGGTAGATCACATTTTTTTCAAAATAAAACATACAGTAGATTGCATTTTTCAAAATAAACCACATAGGATAGATTGCATTTGCATTTTGTAAAAATTTAAGGATAGACTGTATGGTAGACCACATTTTGTCTAAATAAAACACATACAGTAGATTGCATTTTCAGAAAAAACATATATGGTAGATTGCACTTTTTCTAAATGTACGGTAGGCTGAGGTAAAATGTACACCTTCTTGGCCGTTTCCCTTTTCTCTCAGAGGAACACACTTTATGAATGCAGGACTTCTAAAATAGAGCATGGCCTAATGTTAAAAGCAATAGCAGGAGAGATCTGATACAGCTCCCGTCATGTGTGAGCCACATAGTACATCTGTTGGTCTGATGAAAGGATTACATGTGTCATTTTACTTGTTGCAGGCTGATTTCCAAACAGGCGGATCCTTCTTCATCTTCTTCTTCATCTTCTTCTTCTTCTTCTTCTTCTTCTGCTTCTTCTTCCTGGCTGAACTTGTGTATGTTTTTAGTAAAATAAGCCGACCTCAAAATAAAACTTAAAGCAGCTTGTTATCCAACTTTCATCTACTACTTCAAGTTTTTCTGCTCTGTGTTTGACTTCAGAATAAAAGCGCTCATACAGATTCAAAGAACAGGAGTGAAGGCTTTGATAAATGAAGACAACACTTCTTCTACTTCTGCTGCTATTAAGAAGAAGAAAAAGAGGAATGTGACAAGGCCTCATGTCCCAGCATTATTTGCTGCTCTTGAGGAAAGGGCCGGAGGGGGAGGGTCCCATAACGAGGTTAGCGCTCCTCTCTCCTCCTCTCACTGCGTTGTCATGGTAACAATCAGGACTGCGGAGGAACAGACTTTTCATAAGTAGATTGTGAGCTGCTGCCCAGAGCGAAACACTCACTGCAGGTGATAATGGAAATACAGCAACATCCGCACAGCTGCTGTGCTGCTACGTGTTTACTTTGTCAATCGAAAGCCGCGCTCCTCCATGTTACTTCATGTTCGTCTATTTTGCTTTTATTTTGACATTTTTTGCATAAATGTGTGCTTGTACAGGGCTTTTTCAAGGTGTCAGATTGTCCCTACAAAAGCTTACTGTGCGTGAACGCACAACAACAGACAGTCAGTGTGTTGAGACATCATTTACCTCAGATGGTTTGATAATGTGAAGTATTTAACTCAAGTTTATTTAAATGCATTCAGCTTCTCTTTCTATGTGGGGTTGAATAATAACCTTACTCACTTGTCTGCCTCTTTAAACCTCCTTGTATGTATGTACAGTAAGTGTGTGTGTGTGCGTGATGCCTGACACGTGAATGGCTGTGAAAAGAACAGAATTGTGTCCTCAGGTAGGAGTGTGTTTAAAAGCGAGGTGATGCCCACCATTTTCATTTCCAACTCACCCACTCACAGCTTCAACTTCAAAGCTTTTCAATAGAAACTCACCCTGTGTTGATAAAATTGAAGGGCTGCGATTTCAGAGCATTTCAAAGCCAGGCTGCCTCAAGGTTAAATAGACAGGATCTCCGGCAAAAGAACTTAGATTTCTACTTGTTTCTTGAGCGAGAGCAGCAGTCTGATGTTACTGCACTATATTGTGAGCAGGGCATTGGGCATCTTGGGAGAATTTGGGAGACTCATATTATTCCCACTTTGTATGTTCTTTAACTGTGGCTGCTATGTTGTCTCCATGTTCTTTTAAAATTGTATACATTAGTATATTGGGTTTTAAGTTTAGCGAGGGAGCATTTCATTTTACGAACTGTACTTGCCATGCTTCTGTTGCTAAGAGCAGGCACATGAGAGAAACACTGCAGAAGTATTGTTCGTGCACAATTGCCATTGGTCGTTCTGCTGGGTGGCAAATAAATTGCTGAGAGACATTCCTGGGAAGAGTCATCTTTCTTCCTACACAACACGATGCAGAGTTAGACGCACCACAAAAACAGCTGTCCACCTTATGTATAGCCTGGCTGCAGACCTAGTAAAACAAGCAGCCATTCATAGCTGTAGGTGGAATGAAGAATCAGTTATATTTATGACAGGTCTGATCAGTGCAGCAGTACAAGCTGTTGTCAGCTGATTTACAGAAGTATCAACTCTTAAATCAACACATTTCTTTGATCAGTTTGAAAATGATCACTTTACCTGCTGCTAGCAACCACTTCCACTGCTACGCTTACACGTCAACCGACACTGACATCAGGACAGCTACGTTACCCTGTTTACAAAAGGCAAAACAAAACTGTACCCCCTCCCAACAAGAAATCAGCTAACAAACTGTAAACACAACCTCAGGCTGAATGAACGAAAGTGAAATGAAGTAGCACTTCAGTCTGATTATCAGGCTGAAGTGTCTTTGAGTACAACACTATCTACAGTCAGTAATGGACAAAACCAACATCCGCTTACTAACATGACCTGTTGAAGAGTTTAGTCCTGGGACCATTAGGAAAATTTGATGCATGAATATGAATGCATGAATGCATAAGTATTACTAACTCAAACTCTTGCTTTTCAATAAAACAGGTAACTTCATTTATAAATGATTGGTAGGTATATTTGATATGTTGCTAGGCCCCCAACTGTAATTTCTGGCTGTTATGTCACAGCTCATGATACTACAGCGACTTCCCAATTACATAACTGATTAATTTTGACTCTACAGCACTACAAATGTTTTTCAGCAACCAATCCACACATGACTAAAGCTGCCACTAAGAGAAGTAGGTGCAGTCCAATTTAGTAAAGCAGTAAATCACTAGCTTCAAAGTAGGCAGTACAGTAGCTTCTGAGAACTTAAGAAACTAACAGTCGTGACTTTACTGAAAGCTGATGCAACCTAATCCAGCTGCCATTTGTGGGTTCATTGCTAGCTACTTGTGACCAGTGAAACTATTTTTCAAGTCAAGGTTAGAATGTGACCCAGCACTTTGCTTTTTCTGTTGGCACAAAAGGCAACAGGTGTAAATGCTGTTGTTTTTTTGCCCCTTTGGCCTCCTTCTTCCCCTCATGCCTTTCAATCCTTGACCCAGATTCCACTGCTTTGGACTTGGAGGAGCAATGTGACCCTCAAGGCATTTAATACTGATCTCAGTCATATGGTCCAGATTAAAGATGCCAAGGCTCCCCCCAAGATGTCTTGGTTCGCATAGTCAGACGGGCAGGATTCCAGCTGCCTGCAGGTCTAGATCATTCCCTTGTTTATTAATTGCTTGGGTCAAATCTTTACAGTATAAATTTTAAAACTGTTGAACGTATTGCTACAGGAATTGACTTCAATGGTGTGGGATCAATAAAGTCCGATCTTATCTTAAGTGCAAAGTGGAATGATTTCGAAAATTGCTAAACTGCATGCTTTGAATATACTGTGCATGATAAAAGACTAAAAAGGAAACTTAAAATAAAGTAGGAAAACACAAAGGAAAGGAAGGAAAACAATTTTACAGTGCTGCAGGGTAAAGAAAGGTGATCATATATCACCATCCTTTGTTACAGCAGGTCTCAGACTGACGTTTTTTTTGCCCCCTTGGTCTAGAATTTCAATTACCTCGTGATTTAGTTCACTGTAAATAGCAACTTGTTTGGTTATGGGCCCTTGTACAACTCTCAAACAGGAGGAGAGAGAGGCAGGAGAGGAGTAAGCAGACAGCACAGCTGGTGTCTGCAGACAGGAGAGGAGGTGCAGCTGCTGCCAGCAATAACAGTAACATCCAAACAGTGGATTGTCATTGGACATACATCATCTTCTCTGTGCACTTTTCTTCATGAACCGTGCAAGAAGTAAGTGATCTAAATGTTTTGAGGGATTAAAGGGATTAGGACAGATTAGAGTGATACTGGGCAGTATGGCAGTAGCTAATTCATGCCTTAAGGAGGAGTGGGAGGAATGGAAGAGAGAGATGGAGGAGAAGAGAAGGAGGAAATGGAGGGAGAGGGTGAGTCGTTGGGCAAATGTGGAAGTGAGTGATGAGGAAGGAGAAGAGGAGGATGATGGGGAGAATGAGGAGGAAGTGGACACAGACTGTGGGGAAGAGGAAGTGAGCGAAAGTGAGGACCAGGGTGAATTTGAAGAGGAGGAGGAAGTGATGGAGACCAGGGAAGCAGGGGAGATGGAGGAAGGAGGAGAAAATGAGGTTGGGAGGAGGGATGAGGAGGAAGTGGATGAAAGGGTAGAGGCAGAGGAAGAAAAAGAAGGCAATGAGTTGGAGGTGATGGAGAATGAGGTGTTGGATGAGGAGAAAGAGGTGAAGACAGTAGAGGAACTGGAGGAAGATGAGGAAGAAGGGGAAAAGATGGCAGAAATGGAGGTTGAGGAGAACAAAAAGGGGGATGAAAAGGAAGACAGTGACCTAAAGGAAGCTGACAAAATGGAGGAGGAGCAGGAAGGAGGAGAAAATAAGGGAGAGATGGAGGCAAAGAACAAGGAGTTGGATGCTGAAGAGGAGAGGGAGGCAATGGAAGCAGAAGTGGGGGAAGAGGAGAAGGAAGTGATGGAAGCAGAAGAAATTGAGGAAGAAGAGAAGGAAGAAAGAGAAAATGAGTATGAGAGGAACGTTAGGGGGAATGAGGAGGTGGGGGAGGACAACGACAGGCAGGTGAGGGGAGAGGAGCAGGTTGAGGACAATAACGAGGAAGAGGAGCATCAGGAACAGGAGCAAATTGGACAGTATCACCTGGTGGAGCAATTCAGACAACAGATCAGACCTGAGGGTGAGAACATTCAGCAAAATGAAGAAAGTACAAGCGGAGAGCAGGAAACAGTCAATGAGAATGAAAACTCACTAGATTCAGAGGAATGTGATGATGAAGATTCAGACCTCACTGGATGTGAGAACGAATGCTACAACTTTGAAAGAATAAAGGATGAAGAGAGAGCTGTTGAGAAACAACATAAGGATCCTGAGGAACTGGAAGATCCAGATGAAAAGTCATGGAGGGATGAAAACAGCATGCTCGGATCATGGACTTTTGAGGAAAGAAAAGAAGAAGAAGAAGATGAAAGTGAGAAGTTAGCAGATGAGGAAACAGCCACAGAATCTTGGACAACTCAAGAAGAAGAGTTTGAAGATGATAACGCAAAGCCTGAAGAGGAAGAGTCTACAGATGATGAGGAAGCAGAACAATCAGCAGATGAAGATGTAGATTATAATGACGAAGATGTGGTAAAGATTTACTCCAACGATGATTATCCCACAGACATATTCAGCACCTTGACCAAGTTCAGGAACTCCTCCCTTCTCACTGACCTTACCTTGAGCACAGAGGATGGGAATAGTTTCCACGTACACTCCCCTGTCCTTGCCGCTGTCAGTTCCCTTATACGGGAAAGTCTGAGTACAAGAAACACAGAAAATGACACAGTTGATGAAAGAAAAGATGGAGGAGTTCACAGATGGTCAGTGTCTCTAGATCCAGAGGTGGGTCGTGTTGGATTAGAGGCAGTTGTGAAGTTTGCCTACACTGGTCTCGTATCAGGTTTGAACAAGGACACTGTGCACCAGATTAAGGCTGCGGCTCAAACAATGGGCGCCCCCAGAGTGCTGGAGCTCTGCACCAAGGAAGCGGAAAAGCTCACAAAAACTGGGGGGCAGGAGAAAGAGGAAGGAATCTCGGCTGCAGAACAAATGATGATCAGTCTCCAGTCCATCAAACAGCTGTGGATGGAAAGACTTGGCTGTGATGTCATCCTGGAAGCTCTCGGAGGATCGCTTCATGGTGAGTAGACCACCAATGAGTTTTACATTAATAGAAGAGTATAACAACAGCCACTTTAGAAGCCAAGATCTTCGATCCATGATTGATTGGACTGACCTTAAAAGTGAACCACAAACTGCATCCTCAATGGCAGGAAGCGCGTTCTCTGTCTAAAGACAGACAACATTCATACTTAGCTTTGAAATTTAAAGTGGTTTTCACCTCTGCCAAGATTTTAAGCCCCGTTCATCTGGTCTGCTTGAGTGGCTATTAGAGAGATATCTCATAGACTTTTTGTAATTTTGGTCTTTGTTTTTGGTGAAGATGATGCCAATATGTGCTCATTAAGGAAGCATTTGTTTTACTTGTGTAGCTCCCAAATCTGTGAGATGTATAAGCAAAATTGGGTGTTTTGAATTTAAAAATCAATTTTCATCATTCCTTCTACAATATTCTGTCAGTTTTCCCAAAATTGGGTGAAAAGGCTTTGGTGGTAATGTGTTGTGATTTGGATAGTATTCAACATAGATTGACCATTCAATTTTAAATATATATTTGCTCAAACCAAGTCTAAAGAGTTGCAATTATAATCTAATTCACAATGTATAAAGGAAACCTCTTTCATGATATGGGTACATGGAAAAAGGGATTCCTGTAGGGTTCTGTACATGTTAGTTGAGATTGCAGTGGGTTTTACTGTAGCTGTACTCATCCTTCCTTCAGCCCACAGGGTTATCCTCGCTGTGGGGAGTGACTATTTCCGAAGCATGTTCACCCTGGGGATGAGGGAATCCCATCAGTCCCATGTGACCCTTCCCTTCCTTTTGGCTTCTGAGCTGGAGGTTCTGATTGACTGCTCCTACAGCGGGGATCTCCCACTGAGCTGGAGGTGTGTTTTTGAAATCACCACCACCGCTCTCCAGCTCCAGTACCAACCTGCCCTGTCCTTGTGTCTCAGCTTCCTACGACAAGAAATAAATCCTCAATCCTGCCTGGATTTGGCATCTTTCGCTGAGGCCTATGAAATGGTGCAGCTTCAAGAAGTTGCAGATGATTTTGTCTTGCGACAATTCCCAAAAGTGGCATGCACCTCAAAGTTTAAGGACCTGCCAGCAAAACAGCTCTTGAGGTACCTGAACAGCCACTCCCTTTGTGTGTCATCTGAGCTTGTTGTATTCAGAGCAGTGGTGGGATGGATCCAAGCAAAGCCAAAGAAAAGGTTGAAGCTTGCTAAAGAACTAATGAAAACCATCCACTTTCCCCTGATGACATTCAAGGAATTCAAAGAGGTCCAATCCCTGAACATGTGGTCTGATCACAGCCTGGCTGAGCTCTATGAAGCAGTTTTTGAGGATTTCTGCTCGAATGACACTGCGCCACAGAGTCAGTGCCGCATTTATCTGCCAAAAGAGAGTCTGGTCTTGATTGGAGGTGACCAGACCTCTGAGGACCTGGGTAGCCGCAGCATCAGCAGAGAACTCTGGTTTGGGAATTCTTTAATGAACCACACAGGGATAAAAAAGGCCATGGAGTGGAGAAGGTTGGGAGAGATGCCAGATCCACCAAGGTTCAGCCACGAGGTGACAGTAATCAAAGGACAACTATATGTGTTTGGAGGCAAGAAGTACTATGGCACTGGCGACACCCTAAATTCTGTGTACAGGTGAGAGAGGGTAACTTGGAACCCAACTAAAAACAAACATTTACAGTTTTAAAAGCGTGTCTCAGTGCCCCTATACTTTAATTCTCTAATTTTACCATATCTGTAGGTATGACCCCCTTCAAAACAGCTGGGAGAGCCTAGCTGAAATGCAGGAAAAGAGATGCTCTTTCTCTGTGGTTGTGCTGGATGGAAAGATATACGCCATCGGTGGACATTGTGACCCTGAGTACATAGAGACTGTGGAACGATATTGCCCCATTGCAAACTCCTGGAGGTAAGTAGGAAGAGATAAAAGCTTGCACTATACAAGGTGTTTGAAAAAAATCTGTGTTTTAGTTACCTAAAATACATCCCAAACCAAGAGGAAAATTTTTGTTTTGCAAAATATTCAAATATACATGGTGTAGGTTTAGACTACCCTAAACAGTTTGGACAATTATAAAGAGCTGAACAGTAATCAGGGGAAAGCAATGCAGGTAGAGCTCAGGCTTTCCAATGATTTGCTGAGGACTGATCAAGTGATGCAGTGGTTCTAGCCATAGCTGAAATATCTCAGCTGGGAAAGCTGATTGGTTTGTCCGTATTTTTCTTCAAAGTGCATACAGATTTTGGAAAACGTCCAAACTCTACAGCTTTATGGGGCATAACATTGGCTCAGGCAGAACTTGCATTATGTGATTGGTATCTGGGGTTTTATTGTACTTTTATCTGCATTTATTGAGCAGTTGGGCTGCTGCAACAACCAAATTTCAATAAAGGCTTATCTTATCTCACCTTTATTATCTTTATTCTGCTCTTTACTTCATAATTACTGGTTCATTCACCAGCTTTTTGGCTACCAGCCGAATAGTAACATCTAGCAATATTCATACAGGTTTACATCCCATTTTTAGCCCATTATAACCCAATACTTCTCATTTGTCATAAATTCTTAACTATGTAAAGCGCTCTCTCAGTCTGAATAAAGTTTAACAAAATAAACTGTCTTCTCTTTCAGCTTCACCTGGCCTTTGGATCTGCCTCTGTGTGGCCATGTAGCAAAGGTTTTACATGGGCAGATCTTTGTCTCTGGAGGGCTGAGCAACAACTACCAATGTCTTGCATCCATGTTTCTGTATCACCCAGAGACGGGAAGCATGTATTTGGCAAACATGGCCAAACCTCGAGCTAATCACTGCATGGAGACCCTGGGTGAATGTCTTTACGTAGCGGGGGGAATCACCACAGATGATAACGTGACTTTTGTTGACCAGCTAGCTTGCGAGATGTACAATCCAGTGTCTGATTCCTGGACAGCCTTCTCAGCTTTGCCAGTGCCACATGTAGGAGCAGGATGTGCAGTACTGGAGGGAAAGTTTTATGTGCTTGGTGGTTACAGCCAGGAAGATTACAGTGACACAAAGATGGTCCATCGCTATGACCCCACTACACAGAGATGGGAGAATATGGGCAAGATGCCTGGACCGAACAATGATATAAGAGCATCTCTGCTGTGCTTGCCACCAAATTTCAGATTGTAAGACAAGATGATACACATCATTGCTATTGTTGTTTTATATAAAGTTTGAGGATACTTACTGCATGTTAATAAAGATGCTCCATAAGAAAAGATGAAACTTTACAAGCTGAGCCACTGGTAATGCACCTCCTTAGTGGGTGCAATCAAAACTGCTGGGACACTTGATAGATGAGACAGTATGTTTGCATCTTATTTTTGTGGCCTATTTTTATCTGCTAGCTTAATAAAGAGCATCTTTGGAAGAGATATCTGTGTTGCCAGCTCTCTGAAAAATGCCATTTTCATGGAAGAATGTCTAGAGAACATGCGGATTGTGAAAAATAGGACCAAAATTTACTTTGGTGACTATGGGGCAAAAGAATCAGTCATAGTTTGTGGTCATGCTAACTTCTCTCATTGAAGTGAATAGACTGCCGCTAGTCTCCTAAAAGGGTGGGACAGTTGTGAAACCCACGTGACGTGAAACCCACCTAAGAAATGACTCTGAGTGTGCCATTTCTGATTGTAATTTAGCAAACATTCTTCCATTGTAGACAAGGTAAGGATATTTACAATATAAGGTTGTCAAAATGACCAATACTTCTATTCGACCACGTGTTTAAAACGATACAATCTCCATTAACTACACATTGGATAGTATTGAAAGTAACAAAGTTTTGAAAACCAATTCGATTTTCATCCCAAATAGGCTGCACAGATGAAACGTGGAAATCAATCAAATGGTCCTCAAACATTACTGCTAACATACAAATGTATTTGCATGTGTTGAGTGACTTTCTCTGCTTTTTCTGTACCAGCACCGTGTGAATGTTATTTAAAAAAAAAAAAAAAAAGAGAAAAGAACTATCCTATTTTGCAGACTTTTTTTTTCTTCAGTATCAAAGTATCAAAGTTTGAATTTCTAGTATTGTCACAACATTATTACAATAAATTCCACAATAACTGATATCTTGATCTACACAGTATGAATTAAACCTCTAGGCATGCCAAATATGCCAATTACTGTTACATTGATCACTGCAATAACCAACTATGAACACTGGGGGGAGCTGCTTCCCTCTAGTCGTCTGAGGCTGTTGAGCACATTGTCATTACAGATGGTGATGGAAGTGGTCTTCAGTAACCAGAAACAGGAAAAGAGACAATGTAAAACGTTTATTCAGTGAAAGCTTGTTAGAATTTTGCTTGAGATTTAGAAGAAAATTAAGGAGCAACATTAGCCAGGATACTGTGGAATTTTATGAGGTAGTGCCACATTGTCACTAATGTTGCATGAGTGCAACAGCAGAACACAGTGCATTGTTTCTAATCCTTTACACAGGGAAGACGAGAAAACCGCTGAAGGTCGTGTGTCCGTTCAGGTTGTCAAACACTCTGCCGTTATCCCACAGTTCCATGTACACCTTATCACCAGCAGCCAACTGCAGAACTGCAGCATTACTGCCGCCGTCTGAGCCGTCAGCTGAAGGGTTTTCATAGGTAGAAATTTGACGGACACCATTTTTCATTAAAATGGCCCCTGTTATGTGAGAGTTGTAGCCATAGGTGCTGAAGCCAAAGTAGTAGAGACCGTTGACTGGTGCTGTGAAGATTCCTGCAACAGAGCCAATAAATGATGTCTTTTCAGAGCCTGGAAACTCAAAATATTGCTGATTAATTCACGGTCTATAAAGATTAACACAATATAGGCTATAGGTGACAATGGCTGGAATGTTGTTAAAAATTGTAAATGATAAATAGGCTTTAGAACACCAGAGGGTCAAACAGTATCAGCAAATTCTTCAACCTCGTTTGATCTTGTTTGAAATGCCAGAAGCGTGAGTGTGTCTGTTTTACAGCCTCAGGACGTTTAAGGCCTTCAGCCATAGAAAAACTGATCGGTCTTCTGTGGCAAACTCTTAGAGATATGTTTATAATAAATAGGACTTATCTCTAACACACACACACACACACACACACACACACACACACACACACACACACACACACACACACACACAATGTGAAAGTGCCCTCTACCTGTATTCGGGTCATAACTGCCAGTGTTTGAGAAGACCCTTTTGAAAACCAGGGTCCTCTCTGTGCAGGGTCCGCTGTAAGTCTCTCTGGAGTTTGCCAAAGAGGCTGAGAACGCAATATGGGGAGCAGCTGTGGACGGACAGTGAGATGGGAAATGTTGATAAGAAGGATGTAATCAAGACAGTGATAAACAGTGAGTGATAAAAGTCATTAAAATACCCTTTAAATCCGAAATTCAGAACCTAGATTGTAGTCTTATTTCAGCACGATCACATAACATCACGCCATTTTTTGCTGTAAAATATTGAACATTGGTAACACAGGAACTTAAATACTGTACTTTGGGTCATCTTACCTTTAGCACTGCTCTGCTTCAGCTTCTTGATCTCCTCCTCTGTGGCGTTCAGTCTCTTTTGCAGGCCTGCACAATTTAACAAAATAATTAGTGACAGAAGTCAAATGCATCACTCCCATGTTTGAGTGGGAATATATGTGGTGATAATCCACCATCATCAATCTTGTACCTTCATTCTCTTTGTTCAGTCTGTCCACTTCGCCTCTCTGTCTCGTCAGCTCGTCCACAGTCATGTTGAGTCTTGCTTCGAGGGCATCAACATCATGCTGCAGTTTGTCCACATACTCCAGTTTGTCCTGAAAGTTCTTTATTAGTTCCACTTTCAGCCACTCGCTGCTCTCCATGTCACCTCTCTGTCCAAACCCTGGCTCCACAAACAGGAGCCCCAGGAGGGTTAGCAGAAGCACAGCCCTGACCTCCATGTCCTCAGCCTTAAATGTGTGGTCTCCTGGAAATTTCCCTCACTTAAATACTTGCTGTCTTCACCCAAAAGGTCCTCAAATGTCTGTGAGTAAGCACCCTCAGGGACCCCACTTCCACTCGTGTCCCGGCAGGCCTGCTTACTCATAAGATGTCAGCAGGAAAAAGAGGAAGGACATTTCTGTACATTTTGTACAACTTAAACATGGCAGTTTACTTCCTCCAGAGGTGACGTCACCTTACTTGTGAGGCAAATGAGGATTTTATGCTAAATTATATTGTTCACTTCAGACGACTTCACCTTCAGAGACCAGGACTAGATTTCTGTAGATTTTATCTCTGTCCTTCAACACAGGCTGACTTTTTGCTCTTGCTGTTTCTCAGTTTGAGTAGGTTTGTGGACAGTGTCGCCCCCCTCAGGCAGTATGATGAACAGCAGGAAGGCAGTGCAGGAACTAAAACTTTGAGGCCAAACTTCAGGTGTGTGCATCATTCATGTCCAACATGTTCAACAACATGCTGTCCCCGCTGAAGACAGAATAAACTCTGTATGTGAGACACATCAGTTCTTTACTGTTTCTAATTTCCGACATGTGACTGTGAATATTGTTTTTCAGCTGGGCTGTTTTTTAAGAGCCGGTGTCGAAATATAACACAGCTAAACTCTAAGTTGATGTGCATCCCTGTGTAATGTGCACAGAGATGCAAAATGATATGCAAAGAGCCAAGAGAGCCATGGCTATTTCCATGGCAGTGTGATTGATGTGACATTCACTATTTTGACTCCATCCAAATTAATTCATTTGCATTATTTGTATAGGCTACAGTTAGTATCAAGCATATTTTTTTCTTCCTAATAACACAAACACATGACTGACAGATACCAGGGTAGCTAACGAACTGATCTTTTCAACTATGAATTTATGTAACATTTCTGGTGTTTTCTCTCTGTTCTCTGGGTTTATTCAGTGGCAATATGGCAAATATGGCAGACGCTGAGAGAAAGTGGCTAAGCTAAAGCTTGCCTTCTTTTCCTAATTTAGGAACATCCGAAAGCCGCTTCATTGCAGCTAGATGACAGATAACTATGGTCATTTGTTGTTTTTATTAATCCTTTGAGTTTCCTATAACATGTTTCCACCCAGCACCCCTAAAGAACAAATGATTATGATTTTGGAGTTTTCTATAAACTGTTAATTGATTTCTCTGATGCTGAATAAACTGTTAAACCATGTTGCTGGCCTCGCTTTCACTTTCTGTCAAGTGGTGCTTCACTTAAGACTAAAACACAGAGACCATCATAATACATGCTCCTATGCATATACTGTGGTACATATATACTTATCTGTTGTGCAATAATGCAAAATACCGTACCTTACCATGCACAATCTTATCTCATCTTTTATCTCTCTTATTTTATTCTACGTCAAAGGGAACAGTGTTGCTGAAGTGACATCTATCAAGAGCAGAGGGCGCACTTGAACCAGCTGTCCTGAGATGTGAACCTGAAGCTTGAAGCTCAAAAAGGCTGTAAAAGAACTGAGTTACATATTCTGATGATGACTCAGAATGACCCTGCAGCCTACAGGCACAATACAAATGTCCCAGTCATCAGTCACAATATGCGACGAAGTAATTTTGAAAGAATGCACAGTGACAACTCTTCAGTCAAGATCAGGTTACCTGTCTGTCTCACTTTCAAGGTGGAACACAATTGCTACCTTTGTTGACAACTTACCTACAGTGGACTTGACGCCAGTGGTGGAATGTAACTAAGTACATTTACTCTGTACGCACTGTATTTGAGTATAAAATCAAGGTACCTGTACTTTACTTGAGTATTTCCATTTTAAGTAACTTGTCTGACAGCTTTAATCACTAGTTACTCGTCAGATTCAAATTTTTCATATGCTTCCTACCCAGTGAAAACCATGTATCTCCAAAGTGTTCCTTCATCAACTGAGAAAATTCTCCTCATTCTTCAGCAAAATAAACTATTTAAAATTCCAAGAAAATGCATCGTCACAAAGCTGAAAACAGGCTGTTTTTCACATGAAAAGCTGAATGTTTAGAAATACGTGGTTCTCACAGGATGACCACGCTACAAACATATGATGATTTTATGGAATTATGATGCATTGCTGTAGATTAAACTACCCAAGAATACACAAAGTAGTTAGTATAATGCAACACTGACGTCAGATAATACTTTGATATATACTTAATTCTTACAGCAGAGGGCAGTGTACGTGGTTTTTGTTGCAACTTGTTCACTAAAAAAACAACGTAAGCTGCATCATCAATGCATCACTTGATTGATGTGGTCTGTCTGCCTTATTAGCTTGTCACGGAGTATCTTTCTAGTCTGCATCCTTGTTCCAACGCAGAACGTTTTTCCATCTCATGTTCCTCATTCTTCAGACCGCCCGAAATATGAAACATGTTGTGCTCATTGGTTTCCTCATTCCTAAAATCCTCTGTGATAACTCACACTGTAACATTTCCATTATCACTACCAAGACCAGACTTTTTTTTTGTTCTGTTTGAGAAAAGTATTGTGTTTCATGTCCATGGCACGCAAAGCGTCCCATTACAGTACGTGCTCTGTGCACAAACTGCATTTTGTACACATCATTTGTATTTCATGGCATGAAATGTATGAATTAATGGTTCTGGCCTTGATTGGTTTAGATAATCACTAAGGGCATTTCACCCTCTGCTTCTAGCAAATCATTTTCAGTGGCCTCCATGAAGCGAATTATTAACTTTTACAACGCCAATTATGATACCACAATATTAGTTCACAGATAATATACTCCTTCCACAGAATTCAGTGACCTTGTCTTCTTGCCAGTGGATATAAAAACATTGTGAACTAGCATTTTATTTTATTCGATTTGATATGCTTCCATTTTATTCTTTACAATCTACTGCTATTGTTTGCTTCTGTTGGAAAAAATAGCTTTAGGCTACATCTGATGCAAGTAGTGCATCGGTATTGTGCATGGTCCTTTTTAGCTAAACAACAAACAAAAGATTGTTTGCTCAGTCAAATGTTGTCAGAAGCAAACGAAAATTAAGTTTTAATCGTGACTGATTATTTCAGAGCACTTGATAACGTAACATGGTACAGGGTATGAACAAGCTATGAAACGTCCTGGCTCTATTGTTTCACAGTTTAGAGGGATCTCACTGTGATAATCATATAAAGAGATATCTGCTTTAAGAGAAAATCACTCACCACCCCCTGCGTCAGTGATTGGTGGACCCTCCCATGTCATCCAATTGTCTGTTGAGGTTGCCTCCAAAGCAATGGAGGAAGCATCACCTGACACCTGAAAACACAATATGAAGTTAATATAATCGAGAACAGCACTAACTTTGTATTTCATAAATGTCCATATTACACTAGATGGCCATCACACCAACACACCACCATGACCGAAATGACTCAAACCTCCTGACCACTACTGCCATTTTCCAATTCCCCACCCAGCAACCCTAAATAACGATTCAAGGGATATTTCTGGAAGAAAATCTTAAAATTTAATGAATATCAAAGAATTTGATGAACACAACACTGCACTATTTTTATTAAACAGATCTTCGGGAGGATGGCCTTCATATTCACCTTGAACATATCAACTAAGTTTGTCTGATGGAGGCTTGCTTGACCAGAAACGGGCATAGTCTTGAGCTCAACTCAGGTTTTTAAAGTGATGAGCTCTGTGAAAAAAAAAGCTTTTTGTCAATTTCTGCAATTCCCCTCATTTTACTGTTGAGTGGATGGAGGAACACCCTCACTCTGACCCTTACAGTACAGACACAAAGCTTGGTTTTGCTTCATTATCTGCATATCAGAGGTTTAAGAGTATACTACACAGGACAGAAGATCGAGGGGATTTATTATCTGTTGTTTCCTGGTTTTTCTGAGTGACAAGCAACATTCCTTAAATGACATGCAAGAAAGCTCTTGCTGCACCCTCTTTGTCATGAGTGGGCTGTCCCATCAAAGATAAAAGGTGCTACTTAGCCAGTTCTTGCACAAAAACTTCAAAGTGAAGAACTTAAAGATCTTATCTTTAAAAATGGTCACCAAGGTTGTTTTCCTTCTTGCTTTATTCGGAGTTGCAGCGTCCGAAATCCCACATAAACGTGAATGTGACCCAGAGCCAAGAGAGGACACACCGACTCTTTGCTCAAATTACGAAAACATTTTACACCTTGATGATATCCAAACAAAACTCGAAGAGAAACAAATGACGCTGGAACAAAGGATTGATGCTGTGGAAGGTAAGACCAGACTGTGCCTTGAGTCTGCAAACCGCAACATTAGTGCACTGGAAGTCTTCGTGGCCAACCTTTCAAGTGCACTACAGGACCTTGAAAGGATGAAGACACAAACTGGGGTGGAAATCAATGACACAAAAACACAGCTGGAGAAATACAAAGTTGACATCGGAAGCCTGAAGAGAGAGGTTCGAGATCTGGTCGAACACAGGGAAAGAGTTGACGGAAACTTCAGCGAGATTGAAAAGAAACTTGATACAACTGAGAGGCAGTTGAGGGAAAAAAAAGCCAAGCTTGAAAATCTGGAGACAGAAACTGAAGCTGCGTTCAGTGACACGCAGAGACTCCTGACTCTATATAAAACTGAACTTTCCCACCTGAACACGACGACCCAGGAGCTTGAAGTCAAAGTTGAAGCCCGACTGGATGCAACGAAGACGCAACTCGAAGCTAAACTGAAGAAAATACAAGAGCGCAATGAAGGTAATTTTAAAATCAGTGTTATCTACACATTCAATGCTCATGCAAGCTTCTTCCAACTGATATTTACTCATAGCAACATTGTTTTCATGAATATCCCGAATCTAATATATTCCTGTGATAATGCTCTAACTATTTTTGATTCAAGCTTTCAGCACAGGACTGAATGCACAAAAAGCTGAAGTTGATGAATTTAAGGAAGAAACTGTCAGAAAATTCTGTAATGTTAGCAAACAGCTCAAAACTCAACAAACTGCAGTGGACCAGCAGAGGGCTGACATTGACACTCTCAAGAGCGACAGTGCAGGTACATGTAAATGCTCTTAAATACCCTTAATGCCCATTTTTAATTGCTTGTACACTGAATATAAAGTGACTGGTCTAATAAGAATTGGGCTGTTTAGGCTCCTGTCTTGCTGCTTACATTTTCTATTTTCTGTTGATAGGAATAAAAAACAGACTGGCATCAACTGAGGTACAACTTATTGAGCAACATAAACTCAAACTGGAGGTGAACAGACTTGCAGCAGAAGGCAAGGGCAGCGAAAGAATATCCAGATGCTACATGTAATTAGTGGTAAATGTAAGACATTTCTAGATGTTAGCTGTAAACTTTACATAACACTTTGTTTGCTGCACTTTCTTCAGTCAATCCTAAGGTGGCCTTTTCTGCAATGATAGCCAAATCACCGCATGTGTTCACTGGACCTGCCAGCACCAGCAGCAATATTCTGATCTTTAACAGAGTCTTAACAAACATTGGCAATGCTTACAACTGTAGCACAGGTATGTTCTATGTATCTAACCTTGATTTATTGCACATTTTACTGAGTATATGCTTGTTAAAGATTTTTGAAAGTATGCTCAATAAATGGTTTACGTATTGCCTTGGTATTTCACTTGATATCTTCTTCCCCATTTATTGAAGGAGTAGTCCAACATTTTGTGTAATGCGCTTATTTAGATGCCACTCTTGTAGCTGTACAGTTCATATGAAGCAACTGCCAGCAGCTGGCTAGCTTAGCTTAGCACAAAGCCAACAAACAAGGGGAAACAGCTCGCCTGACTCTGTCCATAGCTTACAAAATCTGCCTACCTTTACCTCATTAACACATTTGTTGAGGCCTGGCCGGGACGAATAATTTCATGGAGTTTCCCCTGGTTGCTAGCGCACACCACCCCCTGTAAAATGGTGAATTGGTGTTTTTATGCTTCAGTTTTTGTAAACAAATGAAATCTGATGACTTAATTAGTGAGCTTTTGAGGTGTTGAGGGGGGATAATTGTTTCCCCCCGTTGGCAATCTATATGCTATGTTTAGCAAAGCTAACTAGCTGCTAGCTTTAGCCTCATATTTAGCATACAGACATTAGACATCATGTAGCTTTCAGCAAGAAAGTGGATAAGCAGATGTGACAGCAAATCACGTGAAGTCATTCCTGTCATTTTTTTCTCATATTTTTCTCCATTTTTATTGTATTTTATTACCTTTTTACCTGTTTTGTTATGAGTTGCTGGAACTCCAATTTCCCTGAGGGGTCCTCCCGAAAGGATCAATGAAGTTCAATCTAATCTAATCTAATCTAATCTAATCTAATTTTCCTCTTTTGCAGGCATCTTCACTGCACCGCTGAAAGGGGTTTACCACTTCTCATTCATGACTTTTGGCTTCAACAGCCACACTTCAGGAGCCATCCTGGTGAAGAACGGACATTACCAAGTGAGCACCTGGGAATTCACAGGACTTGATTTGAGCGACACCACCAGCACCACAGTAATCCTTGAAATGAATCTCAGTGACACCGTCAACATCATCCTTTGGAAAGGTGGAAAAGTACATACAAGTGTCTTTAGTGGGTTCCTTGTCTTCCCAACATTGTAGGTTTGGGGCCTTCTTCCTTATAAATGAATAAGAATGTATTGTTTTGTATATGATTACAGAAATCTACACTTAAATCCAGCCATAGAGGGTAGAATTAATGCTCTCCCTGAAGGAGACCAGCCATGTTTGGTACATGATTTAGCTGAAACTGAAGCTCATTTTCATGTTTTATCGCTCATTATGTGATTATTTATGGGCTGTACTTGAGGGCAGAATGATTTGTGCTTTAGAAGGAAGCCTTTCTGTGCCACATTTAATCTCTAGATTTTGAAAGAATGCAAAGTCATGTGATCACAATGTAAAGTTATATGTAACAACAATATCTGTCTAACCACTACAAACCATGTTTTTATGTTTTGTTTTGTTTTTTTGGCTGGGTGCTTGTATGTGCATCAGACAAATAAACAACCACCACTACTAATTAGTGTATTAAAACAAAAATGAGCACTAAAACAACACACAGTGTGAATTGTGCAATAGATTTTGTTGAATTGATCATAATATATATTTTCACCTCTTCAAAAAGAATCAAACAGACTAAAAAAAAAAGTGGTGAACCTCGCTCCATCCTCGCTTGTGAACAACTGAGCCTCTCCAGGATGCCCCTTTCATACCCAATCATGATACTATCACCTGTTACCAATGAATCCGTTTACCTGTGGAATGTTACAAACTGGTGTTTTTGGAGCATTCTGCATCTTTCCAAGTCTTTCGTTAAACATTACATATAGTGTCTTTGTATTGTTTTCAATTGAGTATATGTCAAAAAGGACTAGCAAAAGATCACATTCTCTTTTATTTATGTTTTACACAGTGTCACAGCTTGTTTGGAATTGGGGTATATATAGTAACTAGCATTCAGGAGTGTATTTTTGATTCTACTATTCAATATAATTTATTTATTGACACAAAAATACCTGACAATGTGTGTAATTTGTACAACATTTCTGACATTACAACTGACTTTTAGCTGAACCGCATTTGCTAATAATCCATGACATTTTGGCAATAGATACTAATCTTGACTAGTCAGTTCTTAAAGTCTAAAGTGCTGGGGCAATCGCAGCAGACAGGCACGTATGTCAGTCACAGCCCCAGGCAGTTTGCCCATGTTCTCCCATTGTTGTGTGCTTGGATTGAACCGGTGGACCAGACTAGATTCACTGTAATCATCTTGGCAGTATCCTCCCAGTACATAGATTTTTTCTTCTAGGACGACTGAGGCTGCACCCACATGTGGTATAGACAGTGATGCAAAAGCAGTCCAAGAATCAGCAACATTATCATACACTTCACAGGCTAGTTGGTCAGTATAAAACTTCCTCAGGTTACACATACCACCAGCAACGTAAAGATGACCCCGCAGGGGCTCCATGCAATGCTGCGCTCGGTCATGGGCCATGTCTGCCAGATAGGTGGTTCCTCTCTCTGGGTGGTACAGGAACATGGAAACCAGACACTCATACTTACAGTTGAAACCACCAGAGATGAAGATTCCACCATCTGTGACAGTGACAGCATGGCCACTGAGAGCCTGGTCCAGGGGACGGACGAAGCTGAGGAGAATGAAACGAGAGGCATCAGACAGCAATGTAGTTGACACACAAAACAAATCAAACCAAAACAAATCTATATCCCTGAGTTTTCAGTCCAAAATAGAGCACGACATTATGCTAGGCAGTTTGAAAGCCATGAATTTCAACAACTGTCAGAACAACCACTGAGTCATTCTAATGCCAAAACAAAAATCTAAACACATCTCTACTATATAAATAGCATATCAAATATTGGTGGTAACGCTGTCCAAATTAATGGATGATACTGGAATAAGACTGTTTTCTGTATCATTGACAGTGGGGGGGATATGCCAATCAAGAGGAGGGGTTTACAATAAATGGCTGGAAATTAAGTGCCAACTGATAGTAGGAAGACCTCCATCTAGGACTGGCAATTCTAACTAATTAAAAGTAACACAGAGACAATACACATTGCTGATTTGTATCATTTTGGGCATGCTAACACTAGACATCAACACATCTTGCACTAATACTTATGATAGTCTGCTTCACGTGTAACATCACTAATCTTACCTCCAGGAGTCAGTGCATGGGTTATACATCTCCACACTGTCTAGGTTGGTGTTAATCTCCTTATCTCCACCAATGGCATAAAGATGCTCTTCGTATACCGCCACTGAGAAGTTACTTCTAAACTCCTGCATGTCAGCCAGCCTCTTCCAGCTGCTTTGAACAGGGTCATAACTGACATGTGTGAAGACAAAGATAAAGACAAAGATGAATGTGAGTCCATAATGTGCATCTATGTTACAGTGTTATTGAAAGTGAGAAGAGGTATTTGTGCACTGACTTTTACTTACCTGTAGGCAGATTTCATCATGTCATACTTGGTGTAGAAATAACATCCCCCAACCACATACAACCTTCCCACCATTGCTGCTACTCCATGTCTGAACCTTGGCTTGTCTGGCATCTCACCCAACCTCCTCCACTCTATGTCCTTGACTAACCCTGTACCACTGCGTAGGGAGTTTGCAAACCACAGTTCCCTACTTGCTATGTGTTGACCTGTATCTGGGTTCACCTGGTCTCCCCCAACCAGAACCAGGGCATCTTTGGGATGCCGGACCCGGCCCTGATCCTGAGTATTTGTATGGCTGAAACCAAATTCCTTCAGAGCTGAACCATAGAGTTCCACCTCCTTGTTTCCGAAGCACTCCATGCGCAGGTTAATGGCCCTGACCTCCCTGAACTCTCGAAAGGTCATGAGGGGGAACCGGACTCCAGTCATCAACAAGCCAGCCTGACCCAATCTCTCCTCAGGATCAGCTTCAACCCAAGAGGATACAGCTCGAAACACAGCCAACTCTGACGGCACACACAGGCCATCACATTGGAGGATGTCTAGAAGCTTCTCTGCTGGTAGGTCTTGAAACTTTGCTGTGGCTGACACCTCCCAGAAGTTCCTCAGAACAAAGTCATTGGCTTCCTCAAGGAGCTCTGATATCCCATAGGCTTCAGCAAAAGATGCCACATCCAGGCATGAGCTGGCATCGATTTTCTGTCTCATAAAATCAAGGCAAAGTGAGAGGGCAGGCTGGAACTGAAGCTGCAGGGCCATGCAGGTGATTTCGAAAACACAGTCCCAGCTAAGTGGAAGGGTCCCACTGTAGGAGCAACTGATCAGTGCCTCTAACTCAGAAGCTAACAGGAAGGGAAGGGAAACATGGATCTGATTGGATTCCCTCATCCCGCAGGTAAACATGCCACGGAAGAAGGCACTACTTGCTGCCAGGATAACTCTGTGGACTAGAGACAGACAAATGAAGAGTTCAAACTTTGACCACTATCAAGAAAAATCATCAATAAGATACCTAGAGATTACAATCATAGGAATGACATAATGTATACTAACCATGGAATGAAGCCCCATCCACATCCAAAATCACATCACACCCCACTCTGTCTACCCACAGGTGTTTAATGGACTGAAGAGTAATCTTCATCTGGTCTAGAGAAGGAGTTGTTTGCTCTTCCCTTGTATGACTTCCAACTACCTTCATCATCTCCTCTATGTGGCACAGATGCAGTATTCTAGGGACTCCCAGTGCTTGAGCTGCAGCCTTAATCGGGGCTATGCTGTCCTTGTTCAAAGACAATACAGCTCCAGTGTATGCAAACTCCACAATTGCCTGTAGCCCAATGTGGTCAACCTCAGGACCCAGAGACACTGACCTCCTTTGGACTTCCACATCCTTATCATTGTCTGATCGCTCTGCGCTTTCATCTCTCAGTCTCTCTTGGATGAGGGAGCTGACAGCAGCCAGGATAGGAGAGTGTACATGAAAGCTGATCTCATTATCAGTGGTCAGAGTCAGGTCTGTGAGAAGAGATGAATTCCAGAATTCCTTCAGGGTCTTGAACACCTCGTTAGGATACATTTCACTGTGGTACGTGTATACAAGTTCTTCATCCCCAAATGCCTCCTCGCTCATACACTCCCCAATTCCCTCCTGACTAAGACCACTCATCCTGACCTCTAACCCCTCTTTATTACCCTTTCTACTCATCAGCCCCATCCTGGAGTCATTGTAAGCCACAATCCTCCTCAGCTCACGGTTGTCCTGTTCTATTCCTTCTTCTCCGCCTTCTTCAATCACTCTTTTCCGCCTTTCCTTTTCTTTCCTCCATCGTTCTTCCCATTCCAATGGCAGGTATTGCCTGGTAAACTCCATGCCAACAGCTAGGCTTGGCTTTCTCTTTGGACAACAACCTACAGTGTTCTTTCTGAGGTATTAATAATTGCTGTTGACATCCAGCAAAACCTAACACTCTTTTCTTAATGAATTTCACCAATGTTTCTCTCCATGTCAAGCCCCCTGTCTCTCAGACTCAAGTAACTTTCCTTACTGCACAAACAAGCAGCTATTCATAGCTACTAGGTCGGAGAGATTAAGTTTCAGCTGAATTTTGCTGTGCACGTCAATATAATGCTTATCATGGAGGGCAATCAGGGTGAACTTGAATTAGACTTCATTGGAGGGTGCATAAATTGCCAGGAAAACATTTCCCTATAAATATTGTTTATATATTGTTTTTTCCTGAGAACTATGTATTTCAAATGTCTAATGCAGAATTATGAATGATAAATTAACAATACAACAACTCTTGTTCTAGAGTTGTATTTCAAAATGTAAGAAAAAGTAAAAATGAACAAAAAATAAAAAAATAAAAAATGAGGATCTGGTACAAAAGAGTCATTATGCACTTGGTTCCCACCAATGGTTTATCTTGATGGGCTCAACCTAATATTTGCTTAAAGCAAGAACAGAAATGTGTAATAATTTGCATTATCCTTTGGAGGTTCTCTATAATCCAGTTAAAATTTAGTCTGTCCTTTGGATGGAAACCTGGCATGTCAACTCATCCTTGGCATGCACTTTGTTTATCAAGGAAGTAATTGTATTAATTTCCACAATATACTTCAGATATTGGAGGGCACATACAAAGCATTTGTGTACACCCAAATACACACACACACACACACACACACACACACACACACACACACAGACCTTGAATTGCTTTTATCTATATTGATGATTAAATCAAAGATGAGGAAAAGGGTAAAGTTTATTGTTGCTACTACTTATTGCTACTTGGTCTGTCTGCATGCCAGGCTGGAGATGAGGGCCGTTGGACCCAGAACACTGACCTGACGCACGAAGACCTGGCAGAGATGGATGCCATCCAGAATGTAAGCAAAGGGCTGGAAATGCCAACCGCTTTGATGACAAACTCAACAGAAACCCCCCAAAGTACAGTGGTGAAGGAGCTGGGCGGTCTGGAAGAGAGACTTGCAGCTTCTCTGAGAGTCCTGGAGGAAACAAACAAAAAGCTGGAGGCCAGCAAGAGGAAGCTGTCTGCGCTTAACAGCATGGTGAATGAACTAAGCACTGAATATCATGGTAATAAAATTTACTATACTAAACAATGATTATGCAGAGGAGCCATAGTCTGAATAATTATATTGTCTATAATCACGTTTCTATTCTCAGGACAGCGTCGGGTTGCATTTTCCGTTGCATTACCTGTAGAGGGCACCATTGCTGCTACAAATGTTCTTTACCCTCTGGTGTACAGACATGTCATAACTAACATTGGAGGACATTACAACACATACACAGGTCAGTATTTCAGAATAACCTTTTCTAACCTTTCCCACTTATCACAAACACACAACCCATGAAAGTACTTTGTGGTAGGTTGTTGGTTATTTAAATTTTTTTTTTTTTTTTTTTTTAAATCATACCTCTTTTTCTGTTGCTGTATCCTTTATAAAATGTTTTGTTTTGTACTGACTTATTTATTGCTATTGCTTGACGCAGGTTATTTTATGGCACCAGTGCAAGGACTCTATTACTTCACCTTCAATTCCTTCTGCTGGCAAGCAAGTAGCGGAACCTGTGGTGGAAGTTTGTACAAAAATGGAAAATGGAAACCGGATAGTGTCATGGTATGGTTATAGTCAAAATCACCCCTTCTCTGGATCTAACAGCGCTATCTTACATCTCCAAGTTAGAGACCATGTCAACATTGGTCTTTGGCCTGATCGGAGGATCAGTGATAATTCAAATAAGTACTCCTCTTTCAGTGGATTTTTGCTTTTCCCCATGTGAAGTGTATGAAAATATTATGATTTCAAACAGATGAAACTTTCATTTCATTTGTCAAAGCTTACAAAGATTTCAATAGTGATTATGTATGTATATATATATATATATATATATATTTTTTTTTTTTTACAAATGGAGATATGTCATATTGAAATCTGTGTTTATGATGATTCATTAGCAGTGATTACTGACATTTTCTTGAAATAAAAATATACCAAAGAAATCATAATCTCATTTACAACTCACCATTTCATTACAGCTCTTTTATTTACATTGTTCCCTCCACAATTGTCAATAAAGTTGTATCAACTGTCTTGTGATACTGACGCTTGCCTAATCTATTTTTCCTGGGCATGAATATGATGCAAATGATTGACACCTTCACAAAAACACAGACTGCTCCAGCATTCTCTTGCACCATTCAAAGTCCAAAATATCTTCACTTTAGATCACTGTTACAAAATCTTCATTTTAAAGTCAAAGAAATTCATTTTTTTAATTAGAAACTCACTTAAACTTGACATATTATTGGTGGAATCTAGTATCATAATTGCACTTCTCAAATAAAGTGCGACCATGTTTAATAGACCAATTGGTGCGGCTGGTTTCACCGCTGGTTGTTTAATGTGAGAATAAGGGAATTGATGCTTATTCTACTTTTCAATCCGTTGGTAAAATTTGAATATCCATATGTCAGCCATATATGTAATATTTTACATAATGTGGAATCTGTAACCATTTCAAACTACATTAACTGAATGAATAATGGCCAAAACAGAAACAGATATTACAGTCTGTATACTGAAATCACACAGCTAAACATATGAACTTATAATGAAAAATATCTTGCTGTATCATGGCCTTTGTGCTTGACATCAAACAACAAAATAAACACTTCCATGTTTAGGACTCTATTAATCAATAAGATAAAATGTATGAAATATATGAAAATAACCCTTAAAGAACAACCGTTGCCAAATTCAAAGTATGACCGCTTATTAGGAGTTAACACAACATTTTACTGTATGCCACCTACTGCTTTCAACTTCAGAAGATATCTGAAGATATTTCAACAGGTTAACTCATTTCAAGGAGTGTTTCTACGGTGCAGCTTTGTCCTTCAAAACAAGGCTAATCAATACAGTTAGAATTCATTACATGCCTTGATCAAAATCTTTTCATTTTGTCACCACATCTGGTTGTTTCGTTATACTATAAACTGATTCTATGTTGCTGAGAAATGAACACTGCTCAAAATTAAAGAATACATATAAAACATTAACTGTAAGCAGAAACTTATGGCACATTCTAAGGTATCAGGATTAAACAAGTGACTTTTCTGTTTTCCTCAGCTGAAGGTGATGAGGTACTCTGGGTAGGCCTGGTCATCATGGAAGACGACAAACATGTGGGGCGTCTGCTGATTGTCCACCACGCTGTCGAAGCAGTCAGTGGGGTCCGAGCCTCGAGGCGGGGCGGCTTTCATGGAGGACTTACCGACGGTGTAACGGCCGGTCAGGACACGAGCGACATACAGCCGCCTCAGGCCTGACGCGTCTGCCGGGGAATATCCACGAGCTGAATATTCTGCACTGACTGCGAAGTAAACCCCCTTCCCATAAACAGCAGCTGTGATAGAATTACATAAGAAAAGACAGGTCAGCTTAACGGGACTGTTCAAGGTTCAAGATAGACAGTACTTTCATGAAGCTGCAGTCAGGAGCCAGTTAGCTTAGCTTAGCACGTCCAGCACGAATACATCAGTTTTCGTTCGGATAAAACAAATAAACACTTCCATGTTTAGGAGAAAGCTTTACAGGTGCTGGTATGTATATTTTGTTACCTTTGGACAGATCCAGGTTAGCTGTGCTAGCCTCATTTTCTGTCTTTTACGTTCCACTAGAAGCTTCATATATATCACACAAATCATCAAATCAAACAGAACATTCCTCACCGTGTGTTCCTGCGAAGCTCCTGTCAAATCTGTCCCTTTCAATACAGTTGCATGATTCTGCTGATGTGCCATGGTAGAGATGCTTCTCCCCAAGGTCTGCTGCACCGTTCTTGGCAAGTATACGCTGCCTACACACAGCGAAGGCGTGCCACAGGTAGAAGTTTTGCACACGCTCAATCTGAGACCAGAAAACAATCAGTTAATTACTCATTCTGTACTGTAGGCATTCAAGCATTAAAAACCGACAATGAGACTATGAGAGATGTGTTTGTGTTCGCATACTCACTTTGACAATGTTGTATTTAGCCGTTTTGAGGAAACCCTGAGCTACGACCTGGTACTCTGGTGAGTTCGGATGCAGCTCGACCTTTTTAAAGACTTCTCCTTGCATAGGTTCCCACTCTGTTGGCAACTCTAAGGCTAAAGAAGAAGTAGAAGGTTTTAACATAACTTGCTAACTGCAAAGTAAAAAATGGAAACTACAAAATGTGACATACTTGTTCCTATCTCGTTCCTTTTTACTTTGTATTTCATGCCTGTCTGCCAATTTGTGGCTTCGTTCGCCTTCAGGTTTACTTTCACTACCGTGCCGTCTGGTGCCGTGATCTCTGCGGACACTTGTCTCCTCATGTGAGCCTCCTCCAGCAGGTAGTTGTCATGCAGGCTCACCTCGTGCCAGGCTCCATTTACTTCCTGAATCAACCACTCGACACTAAACGCCAACATTGCTTCTTCTTTATCTTGGAGGTCTCTACAAAGTGATTTTTGTATCGCTCTGTTCACAAGCTCAATGACGCTCAAAACATCCTCTTTTAGGCCTTTCAGCACATAGACGTCTCCTGCTGACGCCGACTGGTCTCTGACTCTGTTTCCTGCTCTGTTGACATTCACACCTTCAGAACTTTGACGTCTCCTGTACTCCACGCTTATTTCTAAGACTTTGACTTTTGCCTGCACTGCCTCCAGCTCCATGACATCAAGCCTGGAAAAACTATGCTCATCCACCTCTCTCTCTACCAGCTGCTTCTGCAGGATCCCCTCCAAGTCTCTCTTGACTGTCCTGCTGGAGTCTGGTCTGCAACCAATCACACTTATCACAGCTGGCAGTGGCTTTGCAAAGATGAAGGTTTTGTCTTCAGGTGCTGAGGTTGTGGAGGTCCTTGAGCACTTGTCTTGCCACTTCTTGAGCTTTTGTTTAGCTTTTTCTAAAAGAAAAGGAAAAAAGAACACAGAGATAATAACGAACACTCTTTCTGTTGAGTGTATCATCATGGAAATGGGACTCAAGGCTTCCATCAAGGACAAATTCCAATACCTTTGATGATCACGTACTTTGTCATTACCGCTAATTTGTAAATACTAGCATGCTAACAGGCTGAACTAAGATGAGGAATATTGCTTGTTATTGTTGCCATTTAAATGAAACTTACCTCTCAGGTTGAGGTGGCGAGTGACTGTTAGTCCAAAGCGGTTCTCCAGCTCTGATCTGCAGAAACAGATCCCAGGACAAGAAATTTAACATGGTTGCAGCACCAATGTACATGCACAAAGCAAGATTCAAAGCTGACCTGAAAGCCTGGAAGACCGCTTGCTGCAGGATGACAATGCGGATGAGCGCGAGGGACTTTGGTTTCAAGTCGTTAATAGCTGAGGCCATCCCATCCAGCATGGCTTTGCAAGCTGTGGTAAAGTCCATACCACCCGCACCTGATGGGATATAAAAACAGATCGTGAATCCACATGGATATGCCACCAATGTTGCCATTTACATTAGTGCAGTGACTGGTTGTCACTTGGAGTACTACTAAAGGCCAACAGAAATCAATCTATAGATTTATAGATTTATTACTAGTTTCTACCTGAACAAGCTGTTTTACTTTTACTTCATCTCATGTCTTAATATATATGTTTACATGCGATTTTTAACTAAACTAGAGATAAACATGATATTTTTACTACACTTTAGTGATTAAGACAAATTTGGTGTTGACCATAATGCACATAAACACTCACACACACACACACACACACACACACACACACACACACACACACACACACACACACACACGCATATCCGTATACACCCAGTACAAACCAGTATTGATAGCTGGGAAGGCCGTCGAGTGGTAGCCTTTGCTCTCACACCTCTTCAGTATCTTTTTGCAATTTTTCCGAATCACGTGAGGTTCACTCTTAAAACTGGCATGAATGATTTCCCTACAGCCAAGCATCCCGGGTCCTGTGGTGCACATGAAGTCTGCTGGAATTCCCACTGACACGAAACACAAAAGCAAATATGACACATCATTATGGATTTGTTTTTAAGATGCTGGGTGGTGAAAATGTGTGAAGAAGAGAATTTGACAAAAGTCAAGCTTTCATCCAAATGTAGCACAAATTTCAACCAAATGATTAGAAAACGTGTAACAGGAAAGGCGAATCAATATATTTTTACACCATTTTTCAGTCTATTCTCAAGGCCTACCTTTTGCTAAATCTGCTTGGACAGCAGCCCCAGCTGCAGTCAGAATGGCTTTGGACACATCTGTGGGGTTTGTGAATACACAGTTACTGTTGGCTCTAACTGAGGTGAATATAATGTATCCATCAATCAATCATACCGGACTGGTTGTTGGAGAAATCAGTTGTGTTGATAATGGCATCAGTACTCTCATTAGTGATGTCACCACGGACCATCTGAAGCTTGACTCCACCCAGCATGGCTGTGACCTCATCATCAGTTACTGAGACACGGCGGTAAAAGGAAGCTAAAGTCATGCCAGTAAGAAAAGAAGGTATATTCATGGTTTAATATTTTCAATTGAATCTGCATTGATATTTTTAGATTTTATTTACAAAAAGAAAATGAAAATCACAGATCACAAACTTTTTTTAGCCTCATTTAGCTTCTTGTTTTGATTTTAAACGTAGATTTATTGTATGAACCTCACCACTCAAATCAGCCCGATTTCTAGCAGCAGAGGGGGGTTACTTTTAGAAAACAACCTCTGTACACTACCAGCCCAGCAGCTGAGCATCAAACAAGTTAGGACCCAGTTGATGATGATGATCTGTACCTGCTCAAAATTTAAGAAACTAACAGTTTGCTAGCATGTTAGCTATAAAGTTAAATGTGGTAACCTTGGTCTGGGTTTGCATCGTTCGTGAATCCTCTGAGATGCAAAATTTCCTGCGCAGACTGGAAGGCCTGTAAGAACAAAATGAAGGATTTAATTCCAGTTCCACATGCAGAACAAAAAACAATGTGTTCTGGCTGTCATTTGAGCTTGTTTTAGAAAAAGAAAATATATTTTTGTGGGAAAATACCAGCATTTCTTTAGGATGCAGTCAATTTTTTACTCCCATTGTTGTTGGAAGGCAGTGCTGCTACATTTTCTTTACCTTGCAAGATTCTTTGTCATTGGGGTGGATGACAATACGGACCAGGAAAGATATCCTGTTGGACTGGTCCTGTTCAAATACTTGGACTTCCTCAAGCATAACCTTGGAAACCACACTGTGAGGAAAACACAAGACAGTCCCGGTCCCAAGCACAGGGAGAACAACTGAACTATAGCCTCTGATCTTACAGGAAATCAGCATCTTCCTGATGCCCTGTCTCAGAACCTGGAAGATTCAAGGATTTTCAAGGTTACTACATCTCTTAGTTTTTAAGAGAGTATGAAACACAAAACACATTACACAGTACACCAAAACATTTCACCTGGACTGCAGTTCCATGCTCGCTATTATCCCAGGGAACGAGGTTGATGAAGTACACTCCTCTGCATTGAAGGGCAGGCAAGCCCTCCACCAGGACTGTGTCACCAGGCAGTGTTGCACCTCCTGCTACCTTATGAAATTTGGCAGTCAGCTCAGGTCCAACCACATTGGACAAAGCGTTTCCAACACGGGTAGAAAGAGGATTATGGCCAGCCATAGGAGATACCAGGCCATCCGCCTTGGAGAATACAACAATCCAATTTCATCTCAGTTAACACTCAATTTACATTAATGCAGTTTCAAAATTTCAGCAAAGTTTCTCACCTGCTGGGTCTCGATGGTTCCCTGAATGATCTCTACATGGACGCCATCTCCAGGAGCCCCAGCAGTGGCTCCTCCTGCAGTGTCTTGGCCAGCAACACCCATCTGGAACCCCAAATCATTTGTAGTGATCCCTTGGAGAAGTCGATCACATGCTTCCTGAATGGCCTTCACCACCTCTGCTCTGTTATCAATCAGGATGATTCTGCTCAGACTTCGCCCTCCCTGACTACCAAACTTCTTAACAGCAGTTACAATAGCCTCAGAGCACACAGTGACAGGAACGCCAAATACACCTGAGCTGATACAGGGCATGGCTATGGACGCAAACTCCATAATTTCTGCTAAATCCAGAGCAGATTGGGTAGTTTTTTCCACTAACATCCTTTCCTTTCCACCTACTTTCCCACTTACAGGCCCAACAGCATGCAGCAGTTTCTTGCATTTTAAATTCCCCCCTGTGGTTACTACCACATCACCTACAGGAATTCGTCCAGTCTGCTTTACTAGAGCGCTGCTCTCCTTCTGCACCTGAGGACCACCTGCTTTACTCAGTGCGGCAGCAACACCTCCACAGTGGTCCAGATCTTCATTGGCAGCATTCACCAGGGCATCGGCATCCTGTTTGGTGATGTCACCCTGACACACCAGCACCTGGAGTCCATCACGAAGGCTGTAGCTAGCAACGGTCAAGCCTTCTTTACTCAAACTTGCCAAATTCGGTCTGGTAGTGTGGGGTTGCTCTTGAAGCTGTACGAGACATTTCTGAGAACGAGCAACACGTAAAAGGTTATCTCTTCCAAGGGGACTATTGAAATACCTTACAGCTCCTGGCAGGTCAACAGTAACTCTGTCCTGAACAAGGGAGTTCAGAAATGGACTCAGTGTGTTCTTGACCTCAGTCACTTTGCTGGATGGACCTTTCAGCACCACCATGGGCGTAGAGGAAGATGTTAATGGATGGAAGGTAACTCCTGAATGGTCAAATTTATGCAGCTGCTGAAGTTCTGGTAAGAGTTGTACTAACTCTGGGAAAGGCAAAATGACTTTGCCTTCTATGGTTGATTGGTCCAAAATGAACTGTGTGACAGCTTCACTCAGCTCCTCAACTTCTTTTATGTGGCCCAGTAAGCACACCATGCCACCTGAGCCTAACACGGCCTGAGCCCTATATTGCCCTTGGTTTAGCTCATCTGTCTTTGACATGAGCATTTCCCGAAGCTTGGAGGATGCAGCAGCGCAGTTAGGAACATCAATCTTGACTTCCTTGAATTCTCCTTGCAGTTTTTTTTCAGTGTCATCCAGTTCATCAGGAGAGAGGCTGAACAAATGTAACTCTGTGTCTCGTAACTCTATTTCCACCTTGTCACTGACCCCTAAAAAGGCACCAAGTACAGCTGCACATCCATAAGCCTTCTTTAGGAAGGCCAAAAAATGTGGGCTCATGTCAGAAACTTTTCTTTGGAACACTAAATTCTCCTTATCAGAGATCCAATCTCCAGCCTTACGAATCTCCTCCACAGAGCCTTCTAAAACTAACTGACCTGCATCTCTTTGTGTCACCTTCACTCCTGGAAAACCTCCCCTGAAACTGTGCTCTATCTCTTTCCAGAGGAGACGCAGTTTAGCTTTGCCCAGTCGACGAGTAGTGGTTTGCTTCTCACTTAAACGCGACCCTCGTTTAAGATGTGAGTCCTCTACTTCCTTCATCCTGGCTCTCACCTGAGAACATTCCCCAACCACAACAGCCATCCCAACCTCGCTGTACACCTTCACCTCATCTGTGGTCTGATGAGAGCTGCCGGACTGAAGCAAAGCTTTAATTCTGTGATGTTCAACTTCATAGTGGCACATGTAGCCCTCAAAAAGTTTGTCTACCTCGGCTTTCCAGTTTTGAACTTCTACAGCACCAGGTTGAGCTAAACTCCGGACTAAAATCCTTCTCTCCTCTGGGTAAAGTTGGGCAGAGCAGGACATGGAAGCGAGTTTTATCTTAAGTTCGTTCTCAGCCTTCGGGCAATCCTTTAAGTAACAAAGGAGGTAAGAATCAAGATGTAGCTCATATTCTTCACCACTTGGTGGAGGTGTTGAGGCAGGAATGGACTGCTGTCCTTGCTGTTGGAAAGATGTACATTATATTAATTTTGATTTTCAGTACATGTCAACAGTTTTAAAGGGTTATTAATATGCAATCTAAAGAAAAAGTGTTACAGAATATTGACATCTTTGCTCTAAGAGCTACAATGAACACTGGTGAATAGTCAGTGTTGCTTTTACTCTCTATAACTTTATCAGTTCATTTAAATCATTGTTTCTATTTCTTGCATTGATTTTAAAAATTCTGAATGTTTGACTTGACTCAACAATAAATTAGACACATACCCTAAAGCATTTCTACACAAAATAATTTTTAAATGTTCCTATCAACCTGATAATAATAAGGAAACTGTTGTTTTTAGAACCAAGTGAAATAACAGGATAATTGAATTATTATTATTATTTCCCTTTCAAGTGTTACATGCAACATTTACTAAAAGATGAGAAACTACTTTGGAAGACCTTGACCTGTGATGAAGTTACGTCCACCTTTGGGATAACTGACTTGCTAGTAGGTTCTGGGCTGCCTCGCACAGTCAGCACCAGAGGACCACCTGCAAACTCCAACACATGCTCAGATCTCTGCAGGACCCTTTGCTGGACTGAGACAGAAAAGGGGACATTATTTATTGGGTTTTTGTCTTTTGGCACTAGTTTTCAGTTTTGTTGCCCCTTCATCCTTCATCCTCCACCCCTTTGACTGCCTCTGTGGTTATTAAATGAAATCAGGAGTGTAAAATGTTGAATCCAGAAAAAACATCTGTAACTGTGTCTATCATCAGTAGCCTTACTGCAGATGTAAGCAAACTGTATTTTACTTTAGTGTTTAAAATTATATCTGTGCAAAGGAATGTTAGTGTGCATCTGCTGTGATATAATTCAGAGAATGTCAATCTCTGGTGTGAACTAAATACTGAAGCCCAATACGACAAGAGACGCGAATATTGCAGGAGATGTAAAAGAAGAACAGAGATGCACGAGAACTGCAAAGCGACATAATGCAAATTCAAAGAGATGCAAGAGACAGACATGACCACAACAGATAAGACACAACAACGAGGAAGAGATCCAAAGATAAGCAAAAGGAGACAAAATAACATGACAACAAAGACATAAAACAACTACACTAACATGCAAAGGGCCAAATGACGACAAAGAGTGACTTGTCTGTAACAAGGATGGGGGTCTTTTACCCATTGTGTGCAGTGATGTGCAAATTTGACTTCCAACTAAACAAACATGGTAAGCTTCGCGGTGCAGTGATTAGCTGGAGTGAAAGGTGGATTTCTTCTGCTTTGTGAAATTTCTCACAATAGCAGAAGTGGTGGAGTTTAAAGACATACTGTCCAGTGGTTATGACATGCCTCTGTTACTGTAGAGAAAGAAAGGGGGTTGTACGGAACAGAACTGTGTTGTTAAGGATTTGCAAGCTGATTAAACTTGAGAGGATGTATGACACAAACAGTGTGTCAGTGAAAGTGAAAGTACAACATATTCTTCTGGATAAGCTTTCCAGTTTAAAATCTGCATGTGAAAAAGTTGCATCGGCAGTCAGTCAGTCTGGATGTGGGTGTGTAAGCACCAAATTGCTCTTATTCATCAAAAGAAATCGTGGAATTAAATCAAACTGGTTGCAGTGCAGGAATACTTTCACTTCCACTTTCGCCAACGCATTTTAACACATAATTCAACGAATCAACCAGACTAGGACGCAGTTCAGCTGATACACATGAAGAATCACTTGTCTTACCATCTTGGTCTTTAAAAGAAATCCTGTAAATGTTATCTTTTATGTTTGTGACCGAGCCGCACTCCCCTCCTCCGGACTTGCGGCGAATATGGAAGTAGTTTTCTATCCTCTTCCTCTGCTCTCCGTCCAAACTGGGCCACTCGAAGAAAATAGGATACTGGTACAAAGCCTCCATAGTTTAAACCCTCCACACAATCAATGCTGAGACACAGACTGCGGTCCACCTGAGCGGACCGGTCCGTGCAGCAGCGCTGTCAGGTGCAGGCTCAGGTGCGCCCTCTAGGGTTCATAGAGCGTCACTAACGAAAACGTGATTTCCAGGAAACACGAGCCTCCCTCCTTCCCACTGATGGTTAAACTCAATAAAAACTGATAATCAGAGCTTCTTTATCAGTGGTGGGAAGTTAAAATAGTTACATTTACTTAAACGCTGTTCTGAAGTACAATTTCAAGGCAGTTTTGACTCGAGTATTTCCATTTTCATCATTTCATTCAGGTTTGATCGATCTGAGCAGCTGTGAAGGACGCAAAACGTAGGCATTCAGAGTGTGTGTTCTAGTGTTTGCTATGCAGAGAAAGTACCCAGCACACTTCTATCACTGAGTCAAACCCTCCTCTTAATTACGACAGGGCTCTGTCTTCACTTACTTGGTCATTTTATGCTTTTTGAATCCAGATTAAGCCATGTACTTCAGATCATATAGTCTTAGAAAGGACATCACTACCTTCTTTAAGATTGGACAGCCTTATTTGGATTACACAATATAACGGAGCCAGTTAGATGAAACTGGTTCCAAAAACAGCGCCACTCCATGGTTCAGCAGTTTATTCAGAAATAAAGGAATCAATGAATGAGGCTGTCACAGAAACATGATCTCACCATCACCAGATCGTAGCTAAACAGTTAAGATAAAAACACTCAAATTTGTCGCAATTGCCACACATGAATTAAAATTTGATGAATAAAAGATCTGCACTTTATGAGAAAAATACGACAACACATTGCCTCAAATTGAATAAACCCAGAGAATAGTCGTAATGTAAACTTAAACCTTAGAGCAGATGAAATTAAACTTCTTCATATCACTCTTTTTGAACCACTTATGTTCCCCTCCTCTGGCCATGGCTCCAGAAAAGTCACAGTTTTCACTCTCTTCACCTGAATCCCAGTTCCTATAGCCGACAACCTCGTCACTGACCCAGAACCAGAAGTCCAGAGTGCAGGTGTAGCGCAGGCCCAGCCAGACGAAGGCAGACGAGGCCCTCTCTGCTCGCTCTTGGACCCATCTCTGCTCCTTAAGGTTGGTGATGGAGACCAGGTCATTGTAGTTCTCTCTGCAGTGATTCAAGGCCTCCTCCCAGGTCTTGTTTTCTTTGATCAGGATCATTTTATCTGTCGTGGATCACATTAAAACCAACACCAAACAGAATCCAGGTGTGAAATCTGTGTTTAGAAATATGTTCACCACTGAAATAAATTCAATAAAAAATGCATCACTGAAAAGTAGAAATGGTGTAAATTCAGCTCCTCTGATTCCAGTGCTGCTCCTACAGGAGAAAACAGCTGAGGCAGACCTTTGTAAAACTCACCTTCATAGCAGAAGAAGGGCTTTCTTTCACCACAATCACCAGAGCTCCATTTTCCAGATCTGTCCGACACAGTCATTGCACATTTCCTGATTTCATCCTCTTTAAATAACTGCAGATCCCAGTTTCTGAAAGAGAAATTGCTCCCATCTGACCACTTCCAGGTGTCTCTGAACAGGCCGATCCACACGAATCTGCTGTTTCTCTTCTCGTTCTTGAATTCATCGTTTTCTAACTGCCGTCCGCTGACCAGGTCGGTGTGATGCTCCCTGCAGTAGTTCTGGGCCTGAGGCCACGTCATGCTCATGTTGATAAAATGGAATTTCTCATTTGATTCCTTACTTTCTGTGGAGCAAACAGAAAAACTTTCATCACCGTGTATGTTTTGAGGAAATACACATCCTATCAAGTCATTGAGTCTCATAAAATACTTCTTTTTTTTACCAATTACAGGTAAACCACTGAATGATTTCTGGATTCTAGTGCAGCTCAGAAACTGGCAGAGTAATCACATAATGTGATGTAGAAGTTAGATTAATGGTTACATATTCTCACCATGGTAACAGATGAATGTGTGGGTCTTATCACACTTCTCATCCACCCATAATGTCCTGTTATTCAATATTGCACAGTTCTCAGATGGGGATGAACCATTTCTTTCACTTTCAGCCCACTGATTCAGATTCTCATGGTACTCCACCCCTGGCAGAGACCAGTGCCACGTCCTTTTTTCTTTTCCCAGGTTGCTCTGCAGCCCAATCCAGACTTCCACATGTTTCCCTGCACAGTCACTGAGTCTCTCGGCGTCTGTCATGTCATACACTGTGGCCAGGTCAGTGTAAGTACTGTTGCAATAGCCCCGGGCCTCATCCCAGGTCATATTTTGTCTAATAAAGTGGTACTCCTGGAGGTGACACATGAAGAAGGAACATGGACCTAAAGACAAAAACATATTGTTCAGTGTTGATGGCAAGAATCTCATTATCAAATCAAAAGTAGGCCCCACAGCACAGTGGTGTGAGCTGTCCAGCTGTTTTATGAGTCCAGATTAAACTGAAGTCATTTTAACTAAAAACTGGAGCAGTAGTACTGCAGTAGTACTGCAGCAGAGCTGGTAAGATGATCCACTTACCCATCAGAATGAGCAGGAACAGACTCCACTGCATCTTTGCTCTGTTAGACGAGTGCAGTTAGTGTGCAGTGATGCAAACACGATGGTGCTGACAGCTCGTCTCTGCTGGATGAAATACACTTACTTCATTGTTCAGGTGAAAAAAAAAAAAAAACTACCTCTCCTTCCAGGATACAAAGTTTAGGTCCAATAAAGAGGATGAACACATGATGGCAGGAAATATGCAAATCATGGTCCAACCAGGACTAACAGTGCACATTCATAGAGGATTCAACAAACCAGAATAAATAAACTGTGTGGAAGCTTGTTTTTTCTGCTTCAGTCATAATTAGTTATTTTTACTTTCATAAATGTACAGGTGATACACTAAAGAGTTTCAAAGAAGTTTAAAAGCTAAAAAATGAAATAACACAGTAAAATGCAAATACTTATAATATATATACATATATCATCTACATATAATATAGATTCAATACAAAAATGTTAAATAAAAGCAGTGAAGGGCAAAAAGCTCTGAGAACATATTGGATATATCTGTCTATTGGATACATGTACTGTCCAGTTTATACTTACATCTGGTGCTTTCTTGCCTCTTCGCCTCGCTCTGACGTCCCTCCTCGATGTGCTGATGCTGACGGCGCTCAGTAATGTGTCGCATGCTCTGTCGACACGGCGATCTCTTGCAGCCACCTCGAGGTCAGCATTTGAATATGAAAATGCAATAAGTTTCAGATCTCTGCTGCGACCAGAGGGATCCATTGACGACGACCACAAGTCTCGATCAGCTGGGCGACGAGGTCGTTTACATAATGCAATGGACAACAAACAGAGAGAGAAAACGCTGGACTGTTGACTGTCCAACATGCCATTGCCACTTATGGGGAAAATAAACTGGATTTTAATGAGTGGGCAGGGGCGACCCAGCGCTCGCACTCACCATGGGCCCCCCTGTTTATACAGCTTTTAAACTCTCAGGTAAGATTTCATATCATCTGCCATGATCTTGCACACTCTGGAGGCGTTGTGGTGTCCTCACAGTCTGCCTCACCCCCCCCCCTTCGCTATTGGTAATTTAGTCCTATAATTGTTCTTGTTTTTGAAACACGGAGGGAAGCGATGTTTCAAAAATGCTTAAACTGATAATTAAATAGAGATATTTGACATAGAAAAATCACATATTATCATTATTATTATTATTATTATGACTATCAGTTCAAGTGACCCTTAAAAGGATGACAACAGGAGGGTTCTTTTGGATGAACAAATGCTGAGTTCTAATTTCACGGCCATGAAACTTGACATAAACTTTTCTGTAATAATAATAATGATGATGATATGGTCAAATTCAAATTCTTAGATGAGCAGATGGTCATGGTGTGACGCCTGAAATGACTTAGTTGTCTGAAGCCGTAATTCTGAGTCGTCCGCACAAAGTAAAGAGCACATTTGACGTGAATTATCAAGCACTCTACATTTGTCTACGGGATTTTCATTCATTTAAACTCAACTGCGAGTGTACTACACAAAGTATGCATTCATTAGGACAACATACGATTCCTATTCCACTTTGCTGAGCGTCTTTCAGGCAATCTGTCGGCATGCTTTTTGAAGTAAGTTTAACTAGTGAGAATTTACAGTATCTAACTTGTATTCTAATGTCAAACACAGCTGACGCATCACAAAAACATCTGTACTGGCAGCTAAAGTAAAACGTCACGTGATTTTATAGTGAAATATTCATGCAAATACAAGTCATGTGTTCTGGGTACATGATATCTTGAACAAAGTCAACCCAAAATGCTCACTTCCTACACAGCTGTTGGTTTCATTCTTGAGGTCTAGTTTGGACTAAAGCCACATTTGGATGGGATTAGTATCACAGGCAAAGGTGGGAAAGAAAATATTCACTTTGCCCACAATTTAACTAATAATTCACGATGGCATAAACCACCAACAACATCCACAATGGCTCAGTTATTTCTCTTGACGTCCCAGCGGCCCACCCGCGGACTGTACGAGTAGTTAACGTTGTTTATTGTTCTTCCTGTCTATTGACATGGACGCTATGTTTACGTTTATAGTCATATTATACACCAACAGCAGACAAACAATCGTTTTTAAAATTGAGGCAACTCACTGGTGACGTCTGTCAGTGATCCACAGATCGGAAACACTCCAACAAAACCGTTCAGCTAACATCGACAAAGGTCCAGACGATCCACTGCTGTAAAAATATTTAGTTCAAAAAAATGATCAAATCCACAGAAAGAGGTTTTCTCCTTTGAAATTAGCGGGTGACCTGCTCGTCTTGTGCTTGTCCTCTGTGTTTTCCATGTTACAATTTCCAGAAATGCATACAGACGGGCGCCATCTTGTCTCCAGTTACTCCTCAGGTTTTCAATGACACCCCACTTGACCAATCACAATCTGCCATATGAAGCTTAGCAGGTGCCTCCTTCACTTGTTCTGTGTGAAGTTTGAGCCAATCGCAACTGATGTTGCAGATGACTAACGCTTCGAATAGCCAATGAAATCTGAACACGCTATTAAGCCAGCTCATTAGGTTATTTACAGCTCTGAACACCTCAAATCAAGGATTTCAGTGAAAATAGGGACAATACACATGGTTTAAAGTGATACATGTAGGTAAATATCCTCAATATAAATATATATGGGTATATAGCTCAAATATGAATATAGATGAACAAAATTTAGATTTCATTAATATAAATATGCATTATTATGTAGACACATTTAATAAATTGCCTTTTTGGAGACCTCTTCAATAAACCATTAGAGAAAACATGGATATATTTGGTTAGTTTTTCTCCATTTCTGACATATTCTACCAATTGGTCACCCTAAATCTTAAACCTCATTAATAAATGTTAAAATTATTCAGAAAAGAGGAAAAAAGAAGATATAAGAAGACCCTATTGCTCAGAAAATCAACAAAATCAACAGCGCCACTATGGGAACTCTCAATTAATTTGCCTGTCACCATAACTCTACCATGATGACTTAGAAACCAGATCATTTGCCGACAAATTTAATGTGATTTTAGTCATTTGGTGTCAACACCAAATACTCCTCTTTGTCTCCATCTGGTGACCACAAAATGCCACTGTCCCTGCTTTCGTTTTGAAAGGAGGAGGAGGGGTTAACCAGAACAACTCTTCACTTCTGGGACTCAGAAGAAGGTTTAAGATTTATTACTGCTGTGGCTGAGCCTGCACTGAGCCTGTGTGAGGGACAGTCTGGTTAGAAATTAAAGGGATAGATAACCGTCGGTTTATATGGAGGCTTTTTCATGTCAAAATGTTACTACCTGTAAAATAGGGGTGTGCCATTTCATAATGTTCTATAATACCAGTGTGAATTATTTTAAAAGTTTAAAATACATAATGATAAGATATCAAAATTTTGATAATCCTGATGTGATGTATTGGAGATTCAGAAAGAAAGAAAGAAAGAAAGAAAGAAAGAAAGAAAGAAAGAAAGAAAGAAAGAAAGAAAGAAAGAAAGAAAAGAAATTCCACACTATAAAAAGTTTGTAAAATTTTCAAATGAACATCACAATCAGATGTGTTAGTAACTTCATTATAGGTTGTGACTCCTACATTTCCCAGAATGCCGTTCAAAGAACCTAGAAAACATACAGTAGCTTCTTGACAAATGATACACCACGAAAAACAGAGTGAGTTAATGAAAACAAGCTGGTGAGTTGGAGGGTTTTAGACTTTGGAACAGATGAAATTAAACTTCTCCATATCACTCTTTTTGAACCACTTATGTTCCCCTCCTCTGGCCATGGCTCCAGAAAAGTAACAGTCTTCACTCTCTTCACCTGAATCCCAGTTCCTATAGCCGACAACCTCGTCACTGACCCAGAACCAGAAGTCCAGAGTGCAGGTGTAGCGCAGGCCCAGCCAGACGAAGGCAGACGAGGCCCTCTCTGCTCGCTCTTGGACCCATCTCTGCTCCTTAAGGTTGGTGATGGAGACCAGGTCATTGTAGTTCTCTCTGCAGTGATTCAAGGCCTCCTCCCAGGTCTTGTTTTCTTTGATCAGGATCATTTTATCTGTCGTGGATCACATTAAAACCAACACCAAACAGAATCCAGGTGTGAAATCCTGTGTTTAGAGATATGTTCACCACTGAAATAAATTCAATAAAAAATGCATCACTGAAAAGTAGAAATGGTGTAAATTCAGCTCCTCTGATTCCAGTGCTGCTCCTACAGGAGAAAACAGCTGAGGCAGACCTTTGTAAAACTCACCTTCATAGCAGAAGAAGGGCTTTCTTTCACCACAATCACCAGAGCTCCATTTTCCAGATCCGTCCGACACAGTCATTGCACATTTCCTGATTTCATCCTCTTTAAATAACTGCAGATCCCAGTTTCTGAAAGAGAAATTGCTCCCATCTGACCACTTCCAGGTGTCTCTGAACAGGCCGATCCACACGAATCTGCTGTTTCTCTTCTCGTTCTTGAATTCATCGTTTTCTAACTGCCGTCCGCTGACCAGGTCGGTGTGATGCTCCCTGCAGTAGCTCTGGGCCTGAGGCCACGTCATGCTCATGTTGATAAAATGGAATTTCTCATTTGATTCCTTACTTTCTGTGGAGCAAACAGAAAAACTTTCATCACCGTGTATGTTTTGAGGAAATACACATCCTATCAAGTCATTGAGTCTCATAAAATACTTCTTTTTTTTACCAATTACAGGTAAACCACTGAATGATTTCTGGATTCTAGTGCAGCTCAGAAACTGGCAGAGTAATCACATAATGTGATGTAGAAGTTAGATTAATGGTTACATATTCTCACCATGGTAACAGATGAATGTGTGGGTCTTATCACACTCAGTGTCCATCCATTTTCTGTTTATTATCAACACACATGTCTGAGGAACTTGTGACATATCATCATTTGGTTCACTGTCATCCCACTGATCCTGATCCTCATGGTACTCCACCTCTGGCAGAGACCAGTGCCACATTCTGTTTTCTCTTCCTGGGTTGCTCTGCAGCCCAATCCAGGCTTCCTCTTGTCTCCCTGCACAGTCACTGAGTCTCTCAGCATCTGTCATGTCATACACTGTGGCCAGGTCAGTGTATTTCGCTCTGCAAAACTCCCGGGCGTCATTCCAGGTCCTATGGGATCCAAAGAAGTGGTACTCATGGAGGTGACACATGAAGGAGGAACACTGACCTAAAATCAGAGAAAAGTAATGTTCAGTGTTGATGCTGGTAGCAAGAATCTCATTATCAAATCCACACGAACAGCATACCACTTACATCATGCCCTTTAGTATTTTTTTATGTTAGTAATGTTTATTGATCCAGGAAGTCACATTGGGATTAAAATCTCTTTTCTAAGACAGACCTGAGAACAAGCAGGAACCAAACAATTACACAATAAACAATAACTCTGCCTCAATTATTTGACTTTATATGGATAAGAAGAGTGAGCTGTCCAGCTGTTGCATGAGTCCAGATTAAACTGCGTCTGAGTCATTTTAGTTAAAAACTGGAGCAGTAGTACTGCAGTAGTACTGCAGTAGAGCTGGTAAGATGATCAACTTACCCATCAGTATGAGCAGAAACAGACTCCACTGCATCTTGGCTCTGTTAGACGAAACTGACGTATGAAGCAAACATGATGGTGTTAGCAGGTTTATGGAAACAGTGAAACTCTTTCAACTGGTGAGAAAGAGGGAAGTCAGTTTGTGAGTTGTTCACATTTAGAATTAAAGCTCCTTCAGCCCATGAAAATGTGTGATTTCAGTAAAATACAGATATCTTTATTTTTGTCAGTAAAATGCAGATAATCAAAAGCACTGGGCGTGGACACAATAACAAGAACATCAGTGCATTACAACACAACAGTCCTGCAGTAACTCTTCTAGGAGCTTATAATTTTCTGAAGTTTGTCTTTTTAGTCTGAAGTTTGTGTTTGTATGAAGAGGATTTCACCGAGCTGCAGTGAAGGCATCGTGACAGAAAGGAAATTTCACACTGAAGCGTCAGTAACTTGATTTGGGTCCTCAGACTGAATTATTCACTGTATCTCTGTACTTTTTGGAAAATGTAGCTCAACACACAGTCTTAGCTATTATTACAAAATAAAATCACAAGTAACGTGAACCATTTAGAAGAGTATAATCTCTTTTTCAGGTGTTGGTATTTTATCATTAGAGTGAAGTTACGACTACATAACTGTTGAAATCACGCTCCTTCGCAGCAGCCACCGTTACCTGTTCTCACCACCAGAGCGCAGTGTTGCACCTTGCCGTGAGCTCTACAGGCGTTCCCTCCACACAACGCCGTGAGCTGTAAATATGACTGTTTCCTGTCTCAAAAATCACAGCTGCCACATTAAACAGTGAACACACACAGCAAACTAAAAGGAGAAAACTTTCAATTCAATTAAAATACGCGCCATGTGGTTCGGGTCAAAAACATGCAGTTTGAAGCTGTCAAAGGAAAAATCAGTATCCCAATACTTTCACAATAAAAGAATTGAAGTGCTGCGTCATCAATATGGCAGCTTCACATGAGGAGAAGAGGCTGATGGTGGCAGAAAATCAGTTAGAGGAAGACCTCCTCCCTGCAGCCTTTTTCATTGTAATATATGTATATATATTATTTAATCTTTAAGTTTTTCAGTTTGTGTTCAAAAATATTATTATTATTATACATTTGGTTCATAAGACAGAATGAAATAAGTGAGTAAATGCAGATAAAGAACCTGACATTGGAAAATAATTCAGTTCTCCTTTAAACTGCTCTGCTCTTGACTTACAAAAACGAACGTGGCTAAAAATAAAGGAGGAAAATGGTGTTGAGAAAAATTAAAAAATATCTATTCAGAATCACTTTGACAAAAATCCATTTTGATTTCAAAGCTTCTGGAATGAAATAAAAGTATTATTTGTATTTCTAACTCTAAGGAAGCATGAATGAATTAAAAAGCTGAGTTTTAACATGCTGAAAAAGAATTTAAAATTTAAACAAATCATGTGTCAAGATGTCTTTCCAGAAGCAGTGAGCCCATTTTAAGTGGGATAATCAAAATAACCACACAGTGTTCTGATTGGAAGTATTTTTTGGGTAATTTAACAAAAAAAATGTTCAGCAAGTTATAATAGTTAGAATAAAGCCTCTTGACAGGTAGCATTTACTTAAAAAGCATTGAATTTGATGTCAGTATACTGGCAGCTGTTTTTGTTAAAACATTTTTTGTCAAAACTTTCAGTTTTACTTGAATTCATTGATTGCATTCTATAAAGTAGATCAGCGTCTGAACTCACCTGTTGTCCGATGTCTCTCTGATGAGAACTGCTCAGTTTCTTTGTCCTGGTTGTCACATCAACATCAGCATTTGAATATTAAAATACTGAGATCTTTATCATTGCCAGGACGCTTTCCATTGTTTACAAGAATACGTCCACTTCCTGCATGATGTATTACGCAAACAAATGTACAATACAGAAAATGCAGCCTGCAAAAATAAAGCCGTTTTTTGGAGTTTGAAAGAATTCAGGCACCTCGGGGGGGAAGTGTTTCACTTGCTTCATATATGCTTCATTATTTGACCACAGGAGATGCATGAAGCATTTTATTAGGACTGCACATTTCAGACACATCTGACACTCAACAGTTGAAATAAAAAAAAAACTTGCAGGCTACGTGAGCGGTTACAGTATTTTACAGTGAGATAATCATGCAAATATAAAACAATGCACTTTAAAGACAAAACATAAAATCACGCTGAAGTCTGTATATTTGTCAAAAATGACACCAGTTATTAAAAGCAATGAAAGGCTTTACAAATACTCTTGTGTATGTCATGTATGTCTCCTCTGTAGTTGTTTTTACTGCCTATTCGTTCTGCTTGTTCTTTGTTCTGAATCTCCTTTTTATTCTTGCTGTTGTAACAAGTGAATTCCCCCAGCCTGGGATAAGTAGTTTTATCTTATCTTATCTTATCTTATCTTATCTTATCTTATCTTATCTTATCTTATCTTATCTTATCTTTATTTTACAGTGCAAGTTTAATCCAACAGATTTACACTTTTCCTCAGTAATTTATCTTGTTGTCTCAAGAAATCATGCTGATTTCTCTGGATAACAAGATTATTTTTCACAAAAAACAACTTCACAAGATCCATAAGAGTGGACCCTGACACACACACACACACACACACACACACACACACACACACACACACACACACACACACACACTTGCTGTTTGTTGTGAGATGGTGATTTGATATGAGGGTATTTACAGTCTGACTCCTCGTAAGGAATAGTCTCACGTACAGCTGACAGCTTAGAGCAGCTGTGTTTCTGTCCAGCGCAGCTAAAAGACTTTTCATTGGCAGGGTGGAACTGGAAAAGACACTGCTCACACTCCTGTTTGACTGGTATGATAGAGTGTGAATATAAATAAGACTGAAGCAGAGTCTGATGTGTTGATCAATGGTCACTGACATTTCCTTCTTAACATCAGTTGCTACAGCTGTGCTATGCATGCTGGCACTCCTGATCTCTGATAAGCTTTGGCACCTTGCACAAACACCTTTTTCACACTTATTTCACTCATTCCGGTTATGTGGCGTTTCCCCTTTGTTCCCAGGGTGTCGTTTTACAGTAATTCACCGTCTCATCATATCGGTGCCTGGGAGTCGAGATTCACTGGCAGTAGTAAGTGAGGACGTTCTGCTGGTTCCCTCGGATCAGCACGGCGGGGCAGTGCAGGCCACAGGTCAGAGTATCCAGCCAGGCCATGTACAGAGCACTGGGGCAGTCGCTGTGTGGCACAGGAAGGCTCCTGGAAAAACCATCACATTTCCATGAGCAAAACCAACAAACACTGCCGTGTCTTCACATATGATGAAAACATCACCAAAGTCAAAACAGTGCACGCAAACCAAACGCATCTTTTTGTAAAACAATATTCGCACCTGCACGTCAGAATTAATCCTTTTCTCTAAAAAGGTTAAATGATGATTATAACACATGGTTTGACTCCTTAATTCCAGTCAAAAGCGATCTTAATGCGTCAGAATATCAGAATCATAAAGCCTTTATATATATATATATGTAAAGATATTTTAGACATTAGTGTGCTTCTAACTACGTTGCAACGGGCCTTTTCCTGTGATGAAGATAATATCCTCATTCACAACCTCAAAACATTCCAACAAACTGAACTGAAACAAAGACGAGCAAAAACCAACACATCTAACGTGCTGCATTCTTTCTCTCGGTCAGAGGTGCAGGATCTCTGCCATTCTACCATGTGCATGAAATATGCTCCATTTGCAGTAAATCTGATGAGCCTTTATGTAATCTATTCATTAATATGACCTGATAATGTAAACTGCATACTCACACAAGCACGAGAGCAGCGTGCTGTGAATTCCTCCGGATGATTTCATTCAGCCTCACTTTTCTCTCAGACTGTGAAATAAATGTAAGAAACAGTAAAGAACCGAGGGGCTTCATACACAGAGTTCACTCTCAGTGGGTGACATCAGCGTGATGTTGCACATGAATGATGCACACAACCACATACCTTAAGTTTGAAGGCCTCAAACTCTTTGTCTGATATTTTCCACGGGGTGCTTCCTCTCAGTTCCTGCACTGAGACGCCTTCCTGCTGTTCATCATACATCCTGAAGGGGGCGACACTGTCCACAAACCTACTCAAACTGAGAAGCAGCAAGAACAAAAGATATCAGTTTTTCTGTGCATGGTGACTGACGACAGTGAGCTGGAAGGTTTTGCAGACATACTTCTTGGTATGTGGACGCTTCTCGCTGTCCGTCATGACTGTGACATCGTTAAAATCCAAACGAAACCTCTTCAGCAGAGCGATCATCCTACAAGAAAGAGCAAACAAAGTCTAAAAACATCAGTGAACCATCATGCACCCTGTTATATACTGCAGCAGAAAAGTGTCCATGAACTGGTGTAAGAAATGTTCATGCACGGCACAAAATACTCACTACACAATCGATCAACCTGATCAAAGAAATGCATGGGATTTAATATGAAACAAATAAAATTGTATGAACGCAGATCATTGCATGTCTCGCTGGACTGCAGATCATCAAGCAGTGTATTCCAGACTTTTCACAAGATATGGAGTTTTGATTTCTTTGGTTTTTAATTGTACAGAGTAACATTGTGAGTTACATTATTATTCACGTATCCCTGAAGCTAAAACAGAGAACACCTACTTGCTGCGTCCTTCTTCCATGTTTTGTTCATCTCCTACGATGAAGACTCTGACCTTACTGCGGTGCCAGCGCTTTCTCCTGGTGAGGAGGTAAGGCACCAGCAGAGTCAGACCTTAAAAGAGAAGAAGAAGAAGAGAAAGGAGAAGCAGAGACATACTGCAGCTAAGAAAGAGGAGCCATGGTAAATGTATTTTTAAGCTTGCCTGTGCGTAAGATAGAGGCAGCTCTCTCCACTGTCATAAATGACGGTGTCATATCATGTAAGTGGACATACAACTTGTGTGTTTTGCTTGTTTTGTCAGATGGAACCACTCCTCACACTCACCTCCATCATCAGCTATCCAGTAGACGTCGATGGTCTTCTTCCCCTGGTCGTTCTGAAACACCGTTTTGATCTGATCACTGTCGCCTTTATCAGAGATGTCATCAGCTGTAACAGCAAGAGGAGGAGTGAGATGTGAGGCCAAGAAGTAATGACATAATAAGATACCTTGAAAATTATTATTTTAAAAAAGCTTTATTTGCATTCAATTTATTCCATTATTAAGGGCAAGGAAACGCTTGATGGTACTATGGTTACCTGCAGTTTATCAAAGGACCAATGTGTGACATTAAGGAGGATCTATTGGCTGAGTTGGATTACAACATTCAGAAATATATTTTCATTAGTGTATAAAGATAAGACAGTCCTCTTCAACACAGTCCACCGTGATGTTCTGCTATGTTTCTACTGTAGCCCAGAGTGGACAAACCAAACAGTAGCTCTACAGAGTGCCTCGAGTTTTTTGGTCACCATTGGTCCTCCTGCACGCTTGCAAGGGAGCGGTGAGGTGAGGGGATTTCAGTTGGTTACAATCATCTCATCACTAGATGGCACTAAATCCTACACACTGGACCTTTAATAGACTTTTTACCTATAAATGAACATCTGTTATATTCAGTGTGCAGTTATAATCAATGTGTGCAGCACAGAGAGAGCAAAGAGGCTGCTGATATGCTCAAAAGTATTGTAATCCACTGTGTATGTGCGCATACTGCTCACCTGATTCCCTCTCAGGAGATTGCTGGTCATCATTTTCAACAGATTCATCAGGCTCAAAGCCCTGGTTCACTGGAGGACAGACGATACATGCTTCACTAGCGTTTCTTCAGTTAAATGTTACATAAAGATGTCATGTTGGAGAGAACTGAAACAGATTATGAAATCTGGACTGCTTACCTTCAAAATCAAACTGGTCAAAGATGTCCAGCCCGTCCATCATCCTCAAGATACACAAACAGTAGTTGGAGTCGAAGGTATCACTGGAGAAAAGAAAAGCAAGAGAAGAGGAGTAAGTTAAGATGGGAGTTTAAATAATTAGTAACAATTATTCTTAAGAGTGAATTACATTAAGAAACCATAGGGGTGCCAAATTGCAAAAAATTCAATACACAATACACTTACTATATGGTGTTGATATAATCTTGAATGCTTTCAGGAGAACTGTCCTTCCAGTTCGCCTTGAAGCCCAGGACCAGTGTGTTGGGCTTCAGCTTGCCGAGACCAGAGGCCTTAGAAAAATGTCAAAAATGAGAGCAAAAATTATATTTAAAAACAGTATGCTATCTAAATAAAGTGCCATCTCTGGGGAAAGAAGCAAACTATTCCCCAAAAAGAGACGTTTTACCTGTAGCAGATGTCGAGCTCCAACTCTGAGGCTGTCTGCCGTGAAAGGCATATAAAAGGAGCGCACCTTCCTCTTGTTCATCCACTTCACCAACCAGTCCGTGGCATCCTGCGGGCGAGTCTGCCTGTCCTGCTCCTAGAGGAATCAGGAATTCATTATTATCTTTACCTAACAAGGAGAATTAATAGAGACACAAAAGCAAGCTGAACACGATTAGTAAAACATGATGAAAAGCTCCTGTAAGGATGCTAAGGATTGAACTGTTTCTGTAATGAAAAAGGATATAAATAATTTTTATTTTCTGTTCAGAAACTGAGACTGAATGACTGACCATTATTATGTCTCCACAGATCATGAGGCTTATATGTTTGGTGAAGGAGCCCACAAAGTCCACCAGGGCCGGTCGCTGGTTTGGTGGCCCAGTCAGGACGAGACACTGTGGTCTGAAAGAACACGGAGGAAGAGTCACTGAGTCACTGTAGAAATCAATACCAGCACCACTGATAACCATTTGTACAAGGTAAAATGTAAACACAGTCCTGTTCTACCAAATGATGCATATTATATCAGATTTTTGGGCTCTCACCTAAAGTTCTTCACATGATCCTCGACACCAGACAGCGAGAGGGAGTATGACAAAGCCATGTTGTATGTGCCTGCCTGGACTGACGAACCCCAGTTTACCTCTGTGAATGTCAAAACACATACAAGTGAGGCGGCTATGGAAGAGCTGAGAGCCAAAAATCACACAGTTCTGACTTACTCCACTCTGTAATCCAGGCTACATTTGTTTTAGACTCACTTGGCTTGTTGTAATTGACGTATCCAAACAGGAAGAAGATGATACAGAAGGTGATGAGAGCAGCCCACCAGGTAAACAGGAACATCAGCACCACAGAGATCACTGCTCCAAACAAAGCTGTCCATTTACTGTAGTAGTGAAATGATGGTCTCCAGCCTAAAGGGGAGAAATAGAAGGCTCTCAGGTGGTAGAAGACATAACCTCTAGCCAATTCTCTGTCCACTATGGCATTGATATTCTGCTTTGATGGGAATGTGGTGGGCTGGATGTGATGATCTGGGCTGGGTCCGGATCAACTTGTGGTTATGTCCGGACTGAGGACATGCTGGACCTTGAAGCAAAGGTTTAAGGAAAATACTGCATCCTGGTGGCCTCTGGATTTAAAAGGTACTAATCATGAATTGCAACACACCCAGCTCAAGCAAACCTGCTGACCCTTTTACGTCATTCCTTATCTTTATCCTTTTCCCTCAGTTCCTGATGATTGTCATGATTATCATTTATTAAGCCAATATTGATGGACAGGTAATGATGTACTGGTAGATTTGTGACACAAGCGCAGTAAAAAATGTCTGTATTTACAGAACAGGTAACAGTTATGAAAGACAGAACATTCTCATTGATAGAGATCCATTGTCTGATCTTTGAGTCTCAGAAGTAAAGGTGGAAGTGGAGTGAGAACATGGATGGGTGTGCAAAGTGCTGGACAATGACTCAGGCACCATGACCACAATGTTTCCATGACCCTAAACCTTAGCCATAGCAGCGGTCGTACAGAGAAGGTCATTTTGAAAGGTTAGGGTTAAGGTTGTGTGTAGTGTGTGGGGACGTAAATCACCAGGGGAGTTGGTGATTGAAGAATGAAAGCAGCTGAAGTTGATGAGGCTGTAGGAGCACAGGAAGAAGTTGGAGATCAAGGCTGCGATGGTATTCAATTCAGCTGTAGTGAGGAGAGAGAAATAAAAAACACATTACAAAACCAGGGCTGAATAAAGGTAATGACAAACTTTTTCAACATGTTTTTGTGAAGATATACACATATAACAAAAAAAAAATGTGAATCAATAATTCTAATAGTATTAGATCGCACCCACCAATGAGAATGAAGGCCACAGCAATGACGTAGCAGAGGATATAGGCCCGCAGTGGCTCATCATTTTTTCCATAACCCTTTGCAAAGAATCCAATGTATGGGTATATGTTGTCTCTACAAAGACACTGGCAAATAAGGCAGAAAAAAATAAGCTTAAAACCGAAAATGTGCATTATGCTGTTGTAACTTTTAGACTTTCCAAATGCTAAAGGATCATATGGACCAACTTCTGAAAGGGAAGTGTGTCATTTCACAGGGGTTGGATGCTCCAAAAAATCTATTCACTTTGTTACAGCCTCTTCTTTCACAATCGAAGTCTATGGGAAAACGTTTTTAAGTCCCTGGTGCATCACGTGATGTTGTAATTACATGGTTTGGCCAGCGTGTCAACTTGGCTTCAAAGAATTCTGATTTGATTCTGAATTTCTGATAATAAAAGAATGATTTATATTGATGTAGGAGCAGCTTATCATCAGGGTGCGGATGTGGTTTCTCACCTGAAAGACTTTAGGAGCAGAGACGAGGAAACCAAGGGCAGATGACAAGCTGGCTGCAAAGACACCAGCAGTGATGAGGTAGTAGAAACCTGAAATTTGGCCCAGTACCTGGTTGGAGCAGTCATTATTAAGAATGAATTTTTATGATAGCATATATCATGTTACAGGTATGAACAAGGTTGAGAAAAACAGATTCTAAACACCAACATTTAAGGAAAACACAGTACAACCCCGCATGAAGCTTTTTTCCATGACAGACTGAAAACTTTATGGATTGATTGGTACCTTTGAACTGTTGGCCAGACCATATTTACAAGACTGTGACTGGATGCAGTTGGTGAAGTTCCAGCCCAGGTTACATCCCATACCCACACAGCCGTCAGTGATGTTTCCAGTCAGAATGTCACTCATATTACCTGAGGCGTCCCGCAGCACACACGACGCTGGAGGAGAATGATGTCATAAATATTAGACTTATGATATAATGTAATATTACAGACTGTAGGTAGTGTTACACAATATCATTGGATGATAATGTAATGACTCTCTCGTGGTGATGCAGTATACTGATGACACTGCCCTTAATATGACGATAAATCCTCAGGTCCCATGCCTCCTGTGGCAGGACAGCCAAACTACCCAGCACCTCAAACAGCCCCTACTACCTCAGATAATGAGATACTAAATACAATATACAGCTTGTTGGATGAGTAGCTTACCAACAGTTGCAGAAATAACTAGATAGCTGAATGAAGTCCAGAAAATGGCCATGAGAGTGCCTTTGGGGATAGCAGTAGCAGGGTCCTGCAAAAGGAAACAATACACAAGTCAACATTGGCCTTGTCCATTTTGGTGGCTATGATGTAAGAAGTACAGTATCTCTGTTCTCCCTTTGTCTTCATACTTTGAGGTCTCCAGAGATGTTGGCTCCAGAAAGGATGCCAATGGCAGAGGGGAAGAAAATGGCAAACATCTGGAAAAAGCTGCCTTCAGGTCCTCTCCAGTCTGGTTTTAGGTTTGATATGAAGATCTCACCTGACGACAGAAAATAAAAAGATCCTACTGTTCTCTGATAAACTTAAGGTATATAAGTGCTAATGACATAACCTGCCAGAAGTTTGCTGTATTAAAAGGCACTAGTTTGTCCTGACAAGCCTGAACTCACTGCGGTATCTAAAAATGCCCTGGGCCTGTTTCTCTGGACTGGGAGGGATGATTGTGCCCACCAAGTAGTTGGAAAACGAGACCAAGAGAACTATAAAGAATAAAATCTGGGTCTGACAGACAGAGACAAATGAGAGAGATGAAAAAGCAAAAGTAAATGAAAGGTAAGATTTATGTGCCAAATCTAGCAAACAAAGTGAGATGTGTCAGCTCACCTTGGACTCCCACTCCATTCCAGCCAATGAAATGAGCAGAAGAAATGTCACTGTGATCACGCCCACAATACGGACATCATTGACTGCATCAACCATGACGACGCCAAACTCCTAAATTAATACAATCGCAGTGGCCATACATTAGAAATCAAGCATGAAGCGTATTGTCTGTAACAGTTAACAAAAGAAGAAGTCTGTTATGTTATGCCCAAGAAATCAGTGGAGAACTGCGAACATGGAGAACATGTGCTAACCAGGATTTCTACCTTGTCAAGTACCTGCTGTGTATGCTCATGGGTTATGTTAAACAAAATATTGAATATCATTTTTGGAGATTAATAAATACCTGCAATAGATCACGGACCACCTCTGCAAAGCCAACAGTGTTGAGGGCACAGGCCAGAGCATTGGCGAAGGAAAAGACCACCCCAATAGGTCCACCGATTTCAGGACCCAGAGAGCGCGAGATCATGAAATACGCCCCACCTGGGAGTGATGTTCAATCATAAAAATTAGATGGGCAGGGAGCATGGCTTTACACAGATTTTAAGTCACAGCAAATGACTGACCTGAGGTCACCCTCCCATTGGTGGCGATGGCAGAGATGGAGAGGGCAGTTACTGAGGTCACCGTCACAGACATCAGGATAATAAGCCAGGTCAACACTAAGATGAAACAAAGTATGAATGATAGCTACAAGGCTATATCAGTATTTCTGAATATTCCTTCTTAGGTTTCAAGGCCTCCTCCTCCATTTTATCCAGAGAATGGTCTGTTTCTGCTGCCTGTAGGCTCTCACATTATTGGCCATTGTTGGATGGTTGGCTGGATGCACTTATCTACAATATAAAGTCATTCTTGGATTACAATCTCTGTATTACATCTGCCAAGGAACTTATGTATTTGATCTAGTTTGTTATCATTGCATTGTCCCTCCATATCAGTTTTGATCGTCTTATCAATTAAAGTCATATATAGGAGGGTAAGACTGGAACAATGGCATGTTACTGCCACAAGAAGCTAACAAGAAATGACAGGGACTAATGATGGAGGGATGGATGAAGTGATGACTCACAAATGCCTGCCTGAGAAGTGATCAGTGATAGGCGCAGAAACAAGATGACTCCCCAGATATTCAGCATGCAACGAACCTGTGGCAAAAGTTCAATAAAACCAGCTCAGCAAATGTTTATAGAGTGATGTTTGTAGAACTGTTTCATATAGTGTTAAAACAATTGAAATAAGCAGTTTATGAAGCTTTTGTCTCTGTCTTGCAGTCTGAATGTTCACTGAAGTGTCGCTCACCATGACTCCAGTCACCCAGCCAAATCTAACAGGAACTTCCTCTTGACGAGGTTGTGAGTCCTCATTCCCGCCATCTGTCACTTGCAGAGTGCTGACTACTGAGTCTGTGCTGGTGTTTGCCACCTCCACCTCCTGACACTCCTGAAAAATACATTTTATACAAAGATAAATAGATGAAGTGCACTGCACAATCATGCAGTGATATACTCAGTTTGATAATGAAAATAATGGAGATTTAATGGATGTCAAATATCAATACGTCAAGTCATTGCTGCAAGTTAGATGCCGCTAAGTAAGGTGATGTAAGTGTCTGCGAGATTTGGTTCCCAGAAGTGGAATATCTACCTCAGATGCCCTCCGGAGAGCCTCAAGAGACGGTCGGCTCCTCGCCTGTTGGTGTGGCAGTGTGCTGGCGTAATGCTCCAGCTGTGGCACCAGGTCTAACGTGCTATAGAAGGAAGACCTCCGCTGCTCCATCCTTGAGCCCCGGCACTCTAATGGACTGTTCCTTAGGAGGTCCAAGCAAAAGTGGTATAATTAAACAAAAAATATAACAACAAATATGGCAGTAAATTATAAACTGGCATGACTTGCAGGTCCTTTCATGGCCACTAGATGCTGGTACATGGTGAAAAATCTCGATCTCGAAAGAAAAACCTGATGTGGAAAGTGAAAATGGGCACTAGAAGATAACAACACAAACCTTGAATCCACATCTGAGACAACGATGGTTGGAGGAATTTGGAGGTTACCATCTTGTTGCTGGCTCCTGGCATCAAAGTGATGTGAAAAGTACCTGGGAGGTCCTTCCTCATTGGTTGAGAAGCGGACACGAGGGAAAACACCCAGGACCAGCCTGTCACGCTTGGATGCAGACTGCCCCATCAGCACTTCAAACTGTTTCCTGCGTAGGGGGAAAGAATGTCTGATTAAGAAATGTTAGCTTGTGTTTGTTTTTGAAGAATTAATGAGAGAGCTCACTGATACAGAAATGATAGCCACCAGTCCTTCGAGAACTGAAGAGGGAAACGTGAATTCATTTAATTGCTAATGCTCAAGATGCCACATTGATACTCAATGATAAGAGTTAGTCATTTCTTCTCAGACTGCCTCCTATCCTATTCTGTACACTTAAAGCAGCATTCATTGTTTTTTGCCACAAGGGTGCAGTGAAAACACAAAATCTCACATCACATCACACAACTCAACCCTGACAGTTTGGTTAGGGATTTGGTTGTGTTATGCTAGTAGCAATTTAGCCTCTAGATGCAAGCCTCAAGCAGAGATGAGGAGACGCTGACTCAAGTGACATCACATAAGGAAATTTAGCAGATTGTGCACAACACCTTCTGGAACTGTAAATAGACATTGATGAGTAGAATTCCCCTTTCATAAAAAAAAAGTGAGATGAAGCTTTGAATACACTGTGAATATTCTCCACTGCAACCATTTCATTTCACGGATCAGACAGCCAAATGAACTCTCATTTGACTAATTACTGATTCAGGCTTGGATGCTAGGGCAGTGTGTGGGAGTCTTCTTCTGTACGAGATACTGAGCTCGTCTATGATGCGCCTGCTTTTTCCTACCTACAGGACAACCTTCAGTGTAACAAAAGATTGTTAAACTGGTTGTTAGGGTTTTATTAGCAGATTTCCCTGTGTTCCAGAGATATTAAAATGTATGTAGCTCAATATGTTGGTCATGATACTGTAATAAGCTCCAACAAACTAATGAAATAAGTCAGCTTTTGTCAGTTCCATTGATGAGTCAGATGTCATGTGGTAAAAGGAAAATGAGTATCAGCAGTTATAAAAACTCACAGCATCACCAAAAATGTATCCAATCAGCAGTCAGATTAAACCTTTGAATTATTCTGACATATGAAAGCATTTCATATTTTGTAGAAAATTTGGAGCCCAAAAAAAATGTAAATACTCACACAAGTTCTTCTGTTCCAGGTGTATAAGCGTCTGTCAGCAGATGTGAAGTGTTCCTTCTTTCATTTCACACTGAGACTCCTTATATTCATAACTTGAGGTAGGTGGCATCCCTTCCCATCTTCCCCAGCTCCCTCCCCACACACTCATTATGCACACTAAAAAAAGATACATATGAGAGATTTTCATAAAAAATAATTTTCTGTCATGCTAATGTGTTATTCAGAAGATTTTACAATGAATCTTTCAGAAACCTTCAAATAAATTTTTTCACACACTCATCATTGCTTTATTTTTACGATTTTCACACAATAAAATACAAATACAATTTTTGATTGATAATGCATAACATTTTAATACACCTAAAGTGCCTTTTGACAATATTTTTTCCCACACATATGTACCCAGGTAACCCCTTATATTTTCTGTTGTCCATGTCTAGTTTGTGGGAGTTGTTCTCTGAGAAAATAAATATTTGCCACTCAACAGGAAGCGCTGTGTTTCATGTTACTGGAGGCAGAAACCACAAAGTTTGGAGTAAACAGAAGAACAAACGCAAGTACAAGACACATTTGATTTTTCTTTGATTTTCCTGAAAGCACATACCAAAAATGTCACAATGTTTATGTTCATCATTGTTTCATGATAATGAATTTTCACTTCTGGCACTCAAAAAATCCAAGTAAGATTAGTATTCGAAGATAAATATTTTTAATTATGTTTTTCTCAATGCAAAAATAATCATAAATGACATCTTTTTAAAGGTTCAGAGATGAGGCAACAGCTCAGCTAATGAGTCAACCTGGGATTTTTCAGAATTGTTGATTGTACGTGACCTAGAAATGTTTATGTCAGTAATACACCGGAAGAGACTCCAGGCCCTCCTTTGCTTTCACAAGTTACACACTAAAAATAGTATGAGATACCACCAACACCACCATCCCCAGTCTATTTTTAACACCTCAGCATGGACTTCAGTCATGTCATTCTAAAACACCATTTCATTCGCCAAATGTCTGAAGACACCAAACAATGTAAATCTATATCTATTCAAAAACTAGTTAATGATTGTCTAATTTTAAACATATTGTGTCAACAACAGATAGTGAGGTGCAATAAAAATTTGGCTCCTAACATCCACACACGAATAAACTCACAGAGACAGTTTTTAAGCTTTAAAATATGACAGAAAATCTTGTATTTTACCTAAACTATTGTGTAAAACATGAACAAATACAGAATGCAATCGTTTTCAAGTGTTCCTGAGCCCATGTGATATCCTTTATCCAATCATATGTTCACAAAGTGGTGAACCTCCCTCCATCCTCGTTTGTGAATGACTCAGCCTTTCCAGGATGGTCCTTTCATACCCAATCATGATCTCTCACCTGTCACCAATGAACCTGTTTACCTGTGGAATGTGAAAAAACAGTAGTTGATGTTGACATTTACACACTGCAAGAAAAAGAACGGAAGAAAAAAAAGTGATTTCATAAAGTTTATGCCTTAAATAATTACCCATAAAGAAAGGAAGTATCAGGAGGTCATGTTGGTGAGATTCCCTCATCTGTAACACTTGATGGGATGGGTTTCTTGAAAATAGAATATCTTGAAATCTAGCCGGCTACTCTTGTAATAACGAAATGTTGTGTCTTTAATTTCAAATTTGCTTTGAAAAAAAAAAAAAAAATTTCCTTTGGTGTGAGAAAAACAGGCTTTTCAGGCTCCACACTGAGGGACTTCTTTAGGTGGAAACTTCTCGCAGTGTATGATTCACAGTGCCAGAACCCAGCTATTATTAAACCTGCTCTATCGCCTCCTGCACCCTACATGCTCACAATGCCATTGTGCCCTGGTCAAAGTCACTCGTTACACCCACACTGGCAGAGGAATCACTGAGGTAGGTGTCTACGCAGAGTCTCTCTCCAAAATGAGATATTAACCATTTGTAAAAAGTGAAGACTTCGTTTACAGCAGTTAAACAAATGGTGTGCTGTATCCCATATCTGTAAGCAGGCAACCTGTAGAAACACTAAGTGCTTTGCAAACATTTCAAAATTGGGTTTAACTCTTTGTATATTGACCTCTGTGATGTACAACATGCAGGTAACAGGGTTAAGTCTGTGTATTGCTAAACAGTGTGACTGACATGCTTGTAAACTCCTGTGGGAGTGTCTGTCACAATGACATTGTAAAAAGAAGACACCTAAGAGGTCACGAGGGCGATCAATGCGGGTCTGATGTCCTAATGTCAAAGTAAATAAGAGCAGTGACTATGTATGTGACACTTCTAGGAATGCAGCACTCAGCATTCCTCCCTTCTGCCCTCGTTTTTTCCTTGTTTTGCCTCTGCCTTTTTGTCCTTGCTTTCTTTGTACAAAGCACTCTCACACAAAGTGTCTGGTCATGACAGGCAAGTGGTGACCAAGTGACACAGCAACCAATTACAGAGAGAAACAAAAAGAAGGAGGAACAGGAAGAGGTGGAGGAGGAGAAGGAAAACACAGAGAAAGTTAAACAGATATGGATGATGCTGGGCAAAAAAGAAGACCAAGAACTCGCCTTCAGAACCACAAACGTGGTGTAGGTACAGAATTAAAGGGCATGCCAGACTCTGAAGTACATCACCCTCTTCACCATCTCCAGTCATCTCTCTCCAAGGACCCAGGTCTGGTCTCCTACACCCTTCCCTCACACTCAGACACCCTCTTCACTCGCCTACATGGCCTTCAGGAGGAAGAACTACTCCTGGACTGCATTTTTCCCCTCCAACGCAACTCCTTCAGAGCTCACAGACTTGTGCTGGCAGCTGCCAGTCAAACCCCCGATGCATTTTTTGACTCAAAGCAAAAATCTGGCCTTGGATTGCAGGAAATCAGCCATTGTTTGACCCCAGTTGGGTTAAAGGTCATTCTGGACTTTGCGTACTGCAGGGACGTGACTGTGGACTTGAGTAAAGAGGGGGTGATGGAAGAGGTGATGAATGCTTGCAAGTGTCTGGAGATGGAGAGGCTGATGCAAAGGTGCTTGTCAAAGGTCACAATCTCTGCAGCCACAGAGAGAGAGAGGAGCTTGGCAATCATCAAGGACATGTGGGAGAGAGGTGTTGGCTGTGACATCACAATACAAGCAGACAGTGGAGAAAGATACTTGGGTAAGGTAACCAAAGATGTCCTCTAGACTGTCCTCGCCAGAAATCAGAGGCATTGGTTGTTTGTTCTAAAATGACAAAGGGTAATAGTTGTATGAATTCGAAAGTGAAAGTAGTATAACACCATTATTTAAGGTTTGCGGGGTCTGTGGCCTAGTGCAGCCCTGTTGAAAGACCTTTTTAAGTGTTTCTGGAGTAGTTTTTGTGAAAAAGCCTTCTACCTGTCTGTCCATGCCTTCTTGTTTATCTTGTTCTCATCCTTTATTTTCATCTGTCTGTTTCTTTATCCTTCCTTTATCCCTCAGCACACCGTGTGGTGTTAGCAGCAGGTGGGGACTATTTCCGGGCACTGCTCTGTGGAGGGTTACGGGAGTCCACTGAGGACATTGTGTGCCTGCGAGGCGTAGCATCCTGGGTCATTAAATCCATACTGGGCTTCATCTATACAGGCCAGCTCAGACTGGGCTGGAGCCAGATTTGGGAGCTCACAGATGCACTGTTTCAGTTCCAGCTGCAGGGGGCGCACTCACTATGCATCAACTTCCTGCAGGACAGAATGGATGAAAGTACCTGTCTGGATGTGCTGGTCCTGGCTGAGACCTATGGGCTGGTCCAGCTGGGGCAGGCTGCAGAGGAGTACATCCTAGCCCACTTCCAGTGCATCTCTGCAGGGGAGAAGTTCAAGGATGTCCCCTATTGTCTCCTGGTCAAATTGCTTGAGAAGGACTCATTGTGTGTAGAGAGTGAGGTAGTATTTTTTTACTTCCACAACTATCTGGGTTACAAAAAATAAATATGCACTTAGAAATTAAGTTAGAAGCAACACATACTTGTATTTTTCCTTTTGTACTGGTGACCTGTAAGACCTTTTTGTAACTTGTACAGTTTGATATTATGTGAATGAATGATTTTTAATTCAGGCAGGTTTTCATAGCAGATCTCAGATGTAACTGTTGCATCAGTGGCCATAGAACATTGTTCCTGCTGGCCCTTTTGCACAGGATTTGAAAATATTTTACTTTGGTACCATCTGGTGGTTTATACATGAATGACACAGTGGTAGACAACAACTCCAGCACGAAATTAGAGGGTCCCATTCATGTCATGACATGCAAAAAATGCACATAACATGCCCTAGTAAGGAATTTTGAGAACTGGGATGTATGTTTTCATTCAGTCAGGATGTAACTAATGACTGTGTGATCCTTGTGTGTGCACACATTTGCCATTACCACATCTTATCCCAACATATACAGATTTTTAAGCCTGTAAAGTTATGTGAATTTCCCTTCCTCATACTTAGATAGTGGTGTTCAGAGCAGTAATGAGCTGGGTGGAGGACGACCCTAAAGGGAGGCTACCAGTTCTGCCTGGCCTGCTCCACCATGTTCGTTTCACACTCCTCAGATACTCTGAGCTGCAGGAGGTCCTGAGCTGCAGCCTCCTCCGCAGGATCTCTGGGGCCAGAGGTACTCTGGAGCTACTCCATAGTCTCCTGGAGGGGGATTACAGAGGGCCAGAATGCCGACCTCGCACCCCAAACCAGGTATTTTTCTTAAAAATCAGATTATTGTATTAGTTTAGGTGTGGAGTCAAAGAAATCTTTTAAATGTTCTCTACTTTCGAAGTTTCCAGTCTGTAGAAATCTAGTTTATAATCGGGTTTCAGGTCCTGGTTCTGGTCTGTGGGGACACTGTCGATGATGATTTCATGAAGAGGGTTCCCAGCCAGACCTTGTGGTTCGCTCAGCAGTTCCATCGTGGACCTGATCTAATTAGAAGCATAGGTTGGAGGCCGTTCACCAAGATCCCTGAACCAGCCCGGTTCAGACACTGTGTCTGTCTTCTCAACAACAAACTGTATGTCCTGGGAGGACGCAAGTACTACGGAGCGCTGGATATCCTCAAGTCTGCCTGGAGGTAGGGTGTGTGTGTGTGTGTGTGTGTGTGTGTGTGTGTGTGTGTGTGTGTGTGTGTGTAGCAAGTAGGATTGATAAAGGCCAGTAACAGAGCTGATGGTTGTTCAGACTTTGTGCCAGTACCTCCAGATAATCCAAAAAAAATTTAGCGTTTCACATCTTCATGCTAAAATGTGTTTTTGTCTCAGTTGCAATGTCTCTAAAAGGCCAATGTGGCAATAATTAGACAATACATTCTGTGCTAGGGCTGCAAATAACGTATTTTCAATTAATCTACCTGCTATTTTCATTTTAACTATGAACTGTTTGGCCCATAAAAAGTCAGAAAATAGTGAAACATGTCATTACAATTTGCCCAGGATAACATCTTCAGATTTGTTTTGTACAAACAAAGTCCAAAAAAACCTCAGCTTAATACCATAGAAGACTAACTATCAACAAACAGACATTTGAGAAACTGGATCCAGTGATTTTTTTGGTACTTTATGGCACAGACGAGAAGATTCATAACATACTTAAAAGGTTTCTATGACTATTAGACAATTTGTTCTTCCTTCTATCAAACATGCCTGCACATTCGCTGTTCTTGTCTCTTGTGGGTGTGTTCTGTTTTCCTGGCCTGGGGAGGGGGCAGGGTTGACTCACCCGGAGTTGCAGGATGGAATCTGCATCATAAATGTGATGCAACATCTTCCTGCAAAGCTTGTGGTGATGGTTACCCTGGCTGATAGCCCCGCCTTTTTGATATATGCAGTTCAGTGTTTCTTTTATGGGTAAAAGATATATAAGGTTCCTAACTTGTCACACAGCTCAAAACCTAAAACCCTCAGGATCGTCTCGGTGTGACACGACTCAACATCTCCACTGTTGATGCTGGCCTCCCTCCAAAATACAAGTTTATCGTAATGTAATTCTGATTTTATAGATAAGCTTCCTGATGTTTTAATATCACCTGTCATGGTGGCTCATATTCAAAACAGGCCTTACAGCCCCATTGTGCAACATCCTGCCTAATGTTTTGAAAGGAGAGTTAAGTTTCAACACTGGACATTTCAGGGAGCTGTAGAGTGTAACGACAAAGCCAGAGATGAATCAAGCATCAGCCACTGTGTTTAATGAAGATTCCTCACTATACACAGAAAATGTCTGGAAAAATTGCAATAAAGTTTTTTTTTTCTATTCATAGTGCTATTACCTGCTCTCCGTCAGCCTCTGTCCCTCTCTGTATAGGTTTGACCTGTCTCAGTGTAAATGGGAACGCCTACCTGACATGCTGTGCCAAAGGGACTACTTTTCTGCCGTGTGTTTGGACGGTAAGGTCTTCGCTCTGGGTGGTAACCGCGATGACAGCCAATACCTGGATGCTGTTGAGTACTACAGTCCTGAGGAGAACACCTGGAGGTACAGTATAACACTGGAGGGCACGTTTCATGACTTGGACGGAACAAGTTATACAGGCACGATCTGATATCACCATGTTGGTGTGCCTACAACATCATAATTGTTGCTCCAGGACCAATACTGCAGCTGGTCAGTCACATTGTTGTGATGTCTTAGCTTTGCAACTTGGGTAAAAAGATGGGAAAAATAAGAACATGGGAGATTTTAGCCTTTCTAACATTTTAAAGTTGGGAGAAAGGGTCCATTTAAAGCCAAACCTTGATCTTTCCCCAAACCTAACCGTGTAATTTTATCCCCAAAACTGTGACAGGAGAACTAGGAAAGTCTAAAGACAAGTCAGTAAGTACACAAACCCCAGCATACAGGGAAACAAAGGCAAGAGGTGGTCAGACAGACAAGGGTCAAAACCAGAGAAGGCAGCCCAAACAGGCAAACAAAACCAACACAGAGGAGGTAAAAATCCAAAAACACAGGAAAGGGGTGAAACGCTCAACACACGAGGGACTAAGACAAACTGGAACAGGCTGAGGGAAACCACAGACTTATAACCACTCGGGCTAATGAGGGGCAGGTGAAACAAATCAACAATCACAATGGTGGGAAGACACAGGAAGTAAAGAAAAAGATGACACATGAGGACAGCTTTCAGTATAAAACAGGAAATAACTAAACTAACACGCAAACTTTACGTGTCCCACTGGTGGATTTTAACTTTGAGGCCAGAATGTTTGAGAAAGAGCATTTAGAACAAACACACAGTATATATAATTTATTAGTTTCCTCTGAAGCAGCACATACAGTCGTTCTGCTCGCAGCTTTTGGTCTTCTACCCTGCAGACGGGCTCACCCTCTGGACATCGCTGTCAGCGCCCACGCTGCAGCTGTCCTGAACGGCCAGATCTACATCTCCGGAGGCTGCGACTCCCATCATCGCTGCCTTCCCTCTATGTGGCACTACCATCCTTCCCGCGGCTGTTCCACCAGAGCACCGATGACTGTGGGAGTGGGACGCGCCGGCCACGTCATGTTAGCCTTGGGGAGCGGGTTAGTGGTAGCTGGTGGGCTGCAGCCGCTCTGCGTGGGCTTTGGAGACCAACTCCTCTGTGAACTATATGACGCCACTCATGACTCCTGGTCCTCCATCCCCGCCCTGCCTCGACCTCATCTGTCACCAGGTGCAACCGTGCTCGATGGGAGGTTATATGTGATGGGAGGGTCTTCAGCAAACACAGCAAGGGATACCCAGTGGGTGCATTGTTATGACCCTGTGGAGGGGTGCTGGGAAAACCTGGGGGCTATGCCACACCCATACACAGATCTGGCAGCTTGTTCCCTGCCACTCCCTGACCTGTCTGATGCACATTGAAGGTTTTCATTTCCGCACTGGTTGATTTTGCTTCTGGTTCAAGAAAATCACAATAAATAAATCGAAGGTGAGAAATGTAATTCTGTTGATGGAACTCTGATCCCCAACAAGAGGTAGAGGTGCAACCAGGCGCTGTGCTGACTGTATCTGGCACATCAGAGACACTGAACACGCTAAAGGTGGCTCAATAACAGCAGGGCAGGCCCACCTTAGAAGAGTCTGAGATGGGACCAAGTTTGAGTACTTTCAAGATTGAGTCAAGATAGAGCCCAAATAGATAAAGCTATAAAGCTCCGTAAAGCTGAAGAGAGCTACTGATTTAGCTGTTAAATCTCTCCAGGTTTATCTGGGCAGCCCTTGTCCCATCGTCACATTGTTTCATATTGTTCTTTGATATATTCTTATAAAAATATCCATTTTAGCCTCTTTAACTCAGAGGGGAAAAGATTAAGGGGAACTCCACTGATTTTATACATCAAGGTAAGTTTACACGTCACGGGCAGCACTGTGAAAACAGTGGTCTTTTGTGGGTCTGAGGGGTCTTCTAAAGTCTGAGAAAATAACCCTTGGTGATCTTACGAAGTCTTAGCTACACCCGCCAAGGCTTGACACATATTTAGAACAAAAAACCTGCAATGCAAACTAGAGGCGTGGAGTTTGAAAGATATGGGCATAGCTGTGAGGGTAAATTTGATCACCAGCAGAACCCCAAGGAGGAACGAAACATGGGCACAGACTGCACGCAACTGACGTCAAATGAAATCAACCGACATCAGGGCAAAAGCTGAAGAAATTCCAAGAACGAGAAAAATTTTTAGCGTTTGACTTTGGTCGACCACTTCGATCTGAAGAAATGCTGAATGAGGTCACACAGCCCACAGTGTTCGATCTTTAGCTTTGCACAACAGTTTGTCCTATTTTTCTCTAATGCACTACACTCACAAACAGCTTCCTGTCATCAGCAGTGATAGTTAGATAGAAGTGTGTGTGTGTGTGTGTGTGTGTGTGTGTGTGTGTGTGTGTGTGTGTGTGTGTGTGTGTGTGTGAGAGAGAGAGAGAGAGAGAGAGAGAGGGAGTTGCATGGGTGTGTGTAAAGATAATAAAATGAACACTTTTATGACCTTTGCAATTATTTTTCTTTCTATTCATGAAAGATTTTCTCCTTCAGCTGCTCTTTGACTCTTTATCTTCATGTATTTCCTGTTCTTTTAAATATGATGCCTTCAAAAAAATGATACACAAAAGTCAGTCATCTGAGCAGAAGCTTTTTGGCCTTCAAGTTTAGTTTTACTTTTTAACCTATTTCATCCAAGTCCTGTATTTGTGGCACTGAGGAGAATCCCTCACCTGTCACCTGTCAAAGAGATGTTCTAGCCTTGTTTTCCTCATCAGATTATATTGAACATTTCAGTCTGTCAAAATGAGCCATAACCTTTCATGTTTTGATGTCAGTCAAACTTATTCATGGAAAACACACTCGTTTAAGGCTGAAGCACCTCCTTCTGCTTTAGATTAAGTTGTAATCTATCTGAAACATCAGCGTTTCCCAACAGATTCACATCATCACCCCCCCCATCTTTTCGCATCTTTTCTTGTCAACGAGGTGTTGATATAGTCTGAAAAGTCGTTGTTTGATGAACAAGTTTCATTAACCAAATGAATGGTGACCTAAATAGTGTGACTCATCTCCAGAGTCATGTAAGGTTATCGTTTCATCCATGAGAGTGGAAGATTAAACAGAGTAGAAAGGAAATGAGGAGCGATTCTCTTGTCCCCGACATCAGATTATCAGATCCATTGCTGCTTTGTTAGAACCAGTGGTATAATTTATCTATTAATTACAGAAGACATTCCTGCCCAGCTGCTTCTTCCCTCATGGACGTGCTAGTCCAAAGTTACCACTCAAAACAAATTAGAAATTCCACTGCAGTGCCATTGAAAAAGAGGACTCAAAAGAGGACATTAGACGGAGCTGCTTTGAAATCATCCTTCGGGTCCTGCAAGAGTTAACAGTCCAATCCAATGGAAAAAAAAAATCTTGCATGTTTATGAAAAATGTGCCCGCCGGGTCTGAAAAAACAAGTCCAACATGAGCAATGAATTTAACATGACATCGAGCTGAAGAAAGAGCCTGCGGCTGCAAAGTTCTTCCATCCAAGTCAAACTCGCAGCATTTTACCTTCGTTTCCCATTAACAAGAAGACAGACTTGTAACTCTGCGTTATAGAAGCTCTGCAGCCTTTGCACCTCATTTAAAAATGGAAGAAATGAACAAGAACTAGCTCTTCCACTTCAAAACTGTGAACGGAGCGTGAACTAGCTCATTTTAATCTGTGTGACCTGTACTTTGAGCTAGCTCTTGTGAAGCGTGAACTTGAATGACACTGATTGTAATCTCCTCATTTTTGGCAAATAAATGCCCTTGTGTGGCCGTCCTCAGCAGTCAGATTAGAGCTGTTTCGGAATTGGTCTTGATTGTTATCATGTGAACCTCAAAGCATCAGAAAAACCACCAGGTGCTGTTTCCAGAAGTCAAGAAGGAACCTCCAAGCCAGAGATTTAGCATCGTATTTGAAGGCCTGTAACAACAAAATGACTGTGGACTATGGACAGTGTGTGCTGATCTCGTTAGATGAAGGATTTTACATTCTTATTGAACATATGTGACACCAGTTTAAACTGCTATTAATCCACCAGTCCATAAGACGTGATGGGGAAAGCTCAGCTCTAAGAGGCATTTTGTCATCATGCTCTGATACACTTGTGTCACCATGATGTCCTCATTCAGGATTTCTTGATATTAATTTAAATATGAGTCATGTTTGCAGTGACTGTTCCCTTTTTGCCTTTCTCTCGCTCTTACTGACAGGAAAGTTACGGATGGCCCTGAATCTTAACGGAGATTAACCGCATGACATGTCGTAATTGTTACAAAATAGTGAATGAAATACTATACTCTCGTGCGTGAAAGGAAGGACGCTTTGGCAAAATGTTCCTTTTGCAAAGATCTGTCTGTGCTGAACATTGCATGTGTAAGAACAACATAATTTCATCAATCTGTGACTCTTACAGTGCTTTCCTGGACCTCTGACAACAAATACACAGCAGCAGAAATACAATTATAATTACAAAAACTTTATTAACAAATTTTGTCTTTTTTTTTTTTTTTACTACAAATGACCATACACTTTACTTTAAGATAAAAAAAAAAACACAGCCTTTCCAACATATTCAAAAAATATGTGATAATTTACATAACTTACATAATGTAGACAAATTACTGTTGTGCGGATAACGACAAAGACAAAATTACATTTTAGGCTTATAACAATAAAGGTCGTGGTTAGAAATCATCCACAACATACAAATGAATGAACTTAATTTGTACATTTCTGGGCCAACAGATCAAGTAAGAATGTGTTTTGGGTGATGAAATTTCATGGTAATCTGGATCTGAGTCTGGATCTGGACCGACCCACCGACCACCATTTCCTTCTTTAGAGCCATGCTGCTAGCATTGCGTAAACCTGCAGTCATTTTCCTTTTTAATATAGACAATTAAATAGACATAATAAAAAAAACGTACAGTTTCCAAAAAGCTTTGTCAAACAAGCAAGAGCCCTCTTCTTCTTGCCATGAGTGAGTGACATTTCCAGTTCCCCAACTAACAATGCAATGGAGATTCTGTTGGCACTATGGTGACTGTGGAGAGGCAGAGTTTTGTGTCTAAGGTCTAATTTGCGAAAAGTCATGGATGTACTTCATTCAGAAAGGTAGTCCAAGGAAGATAGTTTGGGTTTGGAGCATAGCTACAACGCTACTCTAACTGGTCAACACTGGCCAGAGTCTTGAGCTCAGGTTCGTGGAGCTGTTTGCCGGCCTCACTGCTGCTTCGCTCTTTGTTCTTGCTTTTGAAAGGCCTCCCCAGTTTGGCCGACAGCGTGTGCAACGCGGAGCTCTCGTCCGGCGAAGAGCCGCTGCGACCGCTTCGGGTGAAGGTGGACGTGGTCCTGCTCTCTGAGTTGGTGGCCTCAAAGAGCTTGCCCATGAAGCTGAGGCCAGCCTGGCGGATGTGGGAGCTCCCAGCGAACACATAGAGAATGGGGTTGACTGCGCTGCTGAAGTAAGCAAAGGCTGTGACATTTGGACGGGCTGTACGGGCAGCCGTGAGCACTGAAGGACTGCCTTTCAAGAGACCAACCACCTGGAGGAGGGAGAGGGGGAAAGGGACATACTGAATACTACGAGCAAAGGGAGGAAATATGCCCATTACGCTTATCAAATAAGCAAAGAAAACGGATATTTTTAAGTGCATGGCATGTAATTCAGAAATAATTTTTTTTACTGATAATGATTGAAAGTTATCGCTGACCCATTTTATTCATTACAGCAATATCCTAGTCACACTGTCAGAAACAGCTGCTTTCTCTTTTTGTCTTCTCGTTTTGTACCTAATATGTCTAAAATTTTATCTGCCATGAGGGCTCTGGGTCAGCATACATTCAAGATAATAATGATGACTATCGTTTTGTCGTGTAATTTTATACCCAAAGTATACTCTAAAAAAGACTACATGTCTCTCTGAATACACATTTTTAACATCTAATGGAATCTGTAGTAATTAAATCAGCCTCTGATCCTGTCAACAGAAAGTTTAACAAAATCACCTCCATGATGTTGATGATGTGATAGGGCAGCCAGAATGCTGCAAAGGCGCAGATGATGATCAGGATGAGGCGGCTGCCTTGTGCTCTGCGATGGAACCTGGCGTTTTGCAGACGGCAGATGACGCAGGTGTAACAGGTGTTGATGAGGGAGAAAGGCAGCAGGCAGCCCATGATGGTCTCAAACAGGTACTGGAAGACCTGGTGACCCACGCTCTGCCAGTGGTACGGGATGCAAAAGCTCAAAGTGACATTGTTTGGTAGCGTCTTCTTCAGATTACTGAAAATATACAAATAGAAAGTTAGAGTGGCTCCAAATCCAGTATATTTGGACAAAGGCTGTTGTGTGAAGTATGTAAGAAAATGGAATTAATGATTGAGTTAATTTAATTGACTTATAGCAGATACACAAACTTTTCTTTCTGTGCAAATACTGTCAGTTGACAGAAAACCAAATAATTCCTAACTAATAAGCAGCCTTAAGATAAATAGAAATAGATACATAGGGCACAAAAGAGGAGACGTTTGTCTAGATTTGAGCGAAGAGGAGCACTCTCTTCAAAGCTGCTACTCTCCATTTTTGCACTTTGCACAATCCTCATGCAAATTCCAAACTTCCTGCGGGCCTTGACTGGCTTTACTTGGAAGTGAAATGCGCGAAACCACACCTACATCAGACTATTTGCCAGTTTGCTGAATCAACTTTTTTTTGGCCAAACACTGGTTCATTGTCAGCACCTTAAAACATATGCCACCAAACACGTTGTTGGGTAGAATAAAAAGGCATACCTTTATGCAATCTATAAATGAATTCACTTGACTTCAGCTCAGTTCCCTTCATGGGAAACACACCATGCAACTGCCATTAAACGATAAACTTAGCAAATTTAAGTAATGTAGTAAGTCCAGAGAGAAAAGAAAAGTTTGCCTCACCTGCGGTAGAAAGGCATCGGCAGTGCCAGGATGAATGCCAACACCCAGACCCCCAGCAGGAGAACCAGCAAGGAGCGCTTGGTCCTCATTCTCTGGGACAGGAAAGGCCTCGTTACAGCCAACCAACGGTCCATGCTCATCAGGCAGATGAGGTAAATGGACACATACATGTTCACGGCAGACAGGTAATGCACCAGTTTGCATGCTGCCGAGCCAAATTCCCAGCCCCGGCCTCCAGCCAGGTAACGCAGGAAAAGAGGGGAGCTGAGCAGCAGGAAAGCGTCCGCCACAGCCAGATTCAGCACCAGCAAACAGGTCACTGAGCGCTTCTTCACCCGGCAGAGCACCGACCAAATAACAAACAGGTTCCCAGGGAAGCCCAGCAAAAGCGCCACGGTCAGGATGGCAATGCCGACCTGGGCTGAGACACTGATGGGCAATGAAAAGGAGGCAGGGGAGGACTGCTGGGAGGTGGTGGTCATGTTGGAATCCATCAGGAAAGCTTCTGAAGAATCAGTTTGGCCTTGACAGCTGTGAAAATGACAGAATATTTCAAAGAACAAACGGGCAGGAAACAGGATATGTTGCATTCAGGTTTGTGAGATGTGGATGTGTCTAAACGCTGCAAAACTTTCACAATATTTTTTTTCTGATCTTTTCTTAGTGTTTTGAAATGTGGTAGCAGACAGCAGCAGAGGTGCCTGTAACTGTCGAACAAGAATAAGAGAGGTCAAAGGTCATGGGCTGCCTCTGTAGACATGGGCCAAGTTGATTTTATACGTTTCTTACCACATGGCAGCTTTGTAAAACATTTATTGCATAAGAGCTATGTGCAGCAAACAAATGGCAAATTACAGAGCAGCTCTTTTTTTAAGCTTATTTTCAGGTCAAAATATCAGAGTTTTGGGACATTTGGGACACTAAAGGCGTTAAAGGCATCAGGCCAGTTATTAGAATTAAAGTAACAATTCTGTTTTATGCCACAGAAAGACTAAGGAGCAGTAAAGATCAGCTTTACTTTAATCTTTAAGCTTTAATCCTCGGCTCGCTAAACACACCTGATCCACATACAGCCGCAGTATTTGTGTTACAAAGCAAAACATAACTTACAAATCAAGAGCTGAATTTAAACGTCTTCGCCAAACTCTACAATCTCCAGACAAATATCTATCATGAAGTATTTTAAAGAGCTGAATAATAAAACTCAGATACAGACCTTCAACTGCGGATCTCCTTTTTAAAGCCACGCGATAAGTCCACGCCAAAAATGTGCCACCTTCTATCTGTTTCACACCTTGCCTGATCTACTGTGAGCTCCCTCTGTGCTTTGACTGTGTGTGGAGAGAAAAACCAAAAATTCTATATATTGAGTAAGAGGAGTCATGTGAGGGGAAATCCAGGACCACAGGAAGCCCGACTGAGCTCACTGGGTTCCTATGTAGCAATCCTCTGCCCATTTTATTCTGCTATTGCTGATTGGTGCATTAAATACAGCATGATAGAATAATGCATGAAAAATGATGCAAAAACGTGGAGAAGCATTTGCTTTACAGTCATCCAAAAAACAGAAGTCACGAATGTGAAACTTAAGCTAGAGCTGCTTCATAGTGTGAAATATTTCGGACAAATTACAAGTCAAAGAGCTGCAGCAACAATACAGCTTACTGGCACAAAAATGAAATGCCTCGCCGTGGAAAGATTTTGTGGAACTGATGCCATTATTGTAAAGAAAGTGCAGGATTGGACGGCACAGGAGCCCGTCATGACGGTGAATAAGTGAGGGGGTGAATATTCCTGGAAACTTTTTGGATCTTGTTGATACATGAGCTTGAAATCATACCTCTATCTTACGCTTTGTCTGCCCTCTTGCATCACACATTTTGGCAGATTTACAGGCTATTCCTCTTTCCACATCCCCCATCTTTCCCAAGGCACGCACTTGCGGGGGACAAGACGTATCGAGTTGCATAACAAGGTTGTGATGTGCAGGAAATGGTGCTTTACATCATTTTGTATTTTTCTGTATTTCATTTTTTTTTTTTTTTGACAGAGAGCATACTCAGGGAAAAATTAAACCAGTTGACTTAAGGGTTTTCTCTTTAAAGCAGCACTACTTAATTGGATTAAAATGGATCAAACCACTATGCGTAATGTGAAACGGACTAATCATTCTCATCCAGCTTAGGAAGCAGCTGTTTTCAGCACTGAAAGCTCTGATAAACCCTCTACTTCCCCAGCACCAAACAGCAGACAGACAAGGTTAATGACTAGCTGGTGAACACTGTGGAGCATTTATTTGCTTAAGCCACATCTCAGGAGTTGATTGAGACCAAAACAGAGCTAATAGGGGGGTGATTAGAGGAATTGCATTCATCAGGTGGCCAAAAACATCATTGTAAATGAATGCTAGCAGTGCTGTCTGTCTGTTGGATGTGCAAACTGACAACTGTTCACTAGCGCATTCACTGTAAGTTGCAATATTGTGTTTACAGCATGTTCTGCTCCCCCAAGTGGCCAAGTGACACACCAACCAATGCAAGAGATGACGCAAACACATCAGTGTGAATACTGTAGAAAGTCAAGTACCTCCATTGAACTCTCAATTCCTACTCATCACTGAAGCACGACAGTATTCACTGGGACAAGTCTGTGCTTCCTTTAAGCATCAACAAAACATTTCAAACCAAATGGCAGAAAAAAGTCTTGCAAAAACAAATATTAAAGTTACAATACAACCGACAGTACACATACAGTAAACATGAGGCACCACCCCTCTTTGAGGGGTGTATCTTGAATTAAAAAGGGTCTTTGCAGTGGTGAAGAGCGTGACTGTCCTGGATAATTCTTCACAGTTTTTTCCTTGTGAAATAGATCAGAGCATGTTGTTGTGTGGTTTAAGCACCATCTCAAACACAACAATGTCACTTTAGGATGTGTCAAGCTGCTCCCAGGTCAGTTACATCCCTTTGTGGCAGTCTCACATGGAAGAAAGATTCACGCGATGCAGCAGCTGATTCTGTCCTGCTGCTGAGCCAGCTGTGCATGATGAACCCTTAATTTTTGTTCCAAATTTTAGATGTTTTTGTGACTGGACGGACATTTGAAGGCCTGAGCGGCTCAATTTTCACACCAGCTTCAAGCCTACTGCATCTTACCATTCTTCACTGGTTTAGCATTAGAGCTTGAGTTGGTAACACAGTCTGGATCTTTATCCCTTTAGCATGACGGCATCTGCTTCTTTGTCTTTGTCACGGCTGTTCTGGCTGTTTTGTCGGCTCTTCCTGTTAGCTGAGTCCAGCCCTGTGCCCTCAAACAAGCGGGCCATGAACGCCAGCCCCTCTCTGCGGATGTAAGACTTTCCTGCAAAGAAGTACAGGACTGGGTTGGCACAGCTGCTGATGAAGGCTATGGAGGAGGTGACAGCACGGCTCCTGTGCCATATTTTATCCAACCTGGTGGGTGGGGAAGTGAGTAGAGCATTTATTTAGACAGAAAAAAAAACTCTTTCAACTTGTTTGATGTGTACTGGAATGTACATAAAAGGATCACGGACTGGTCTTGTCTGGGTTTTCAACAAGCTTGGAAACATTTGGCATAATGTCAGTGCACAACTCAAAAAAGGTCAAGTTGTTTTTAGATATTTTAATGTGTGAATGATCCATATCCAGCATTTAAATGAATCTGACTAGCGAACAACTGCTCATGACTCATTTCTTCCCTAGTGTAGACGATGTAAAGGGCGATAGCAGGGATGAGTTTGTGATTGAATTATAAAAATAAAATGCACGCAAATTGTTGAGTCATCACTTACAATTGTTTCACTGAACCCGGTGGACACAAGGCCCATGTAACCTGAAAACAAGACAAAACAGATGAGTTAACAACAGTGAAAAATGCAAAGCTCAGCATCTCTTCACAGTTCTGGAAATAATATCAAACCTGCATGCTTGGTGAATGCATGAAACTGCAGTCATCATACTTGAAAGAAAGTTTTACTTGTAAAAACAGGATGTGTGACATACTTGCACCATGTTGATGATGTGGTAAGGCAACCAAAACAGGCAGAAGGTCAACACGATGGCCAGGATGAGCTTCTCACTACGAATGCGACGGCCAAACTTGGTCTTTCGGATCCGCCGTAAGATGCATATGTAGCTTACTACAATGACCCCGTAAGGAATTAAAAACCCCAACACGAGCTCCAGCGTGTACTGGAGGACCACCTGTGCAGGGGAGATAAGCAAAAATAGAATTTAATCATATTGTGCATTATGTGAAAGCACATGAGTCATGAAGCCAGTCTTACTTATTATTATGTATGAAATATGAACTTCATATAGATCTGCTGTCCTGACATCTCCTCTCAGGCAGTTTAAAGGTGCAACATGTAATATATGACCAGAATTTTAGTTTAAAACATAAAAAAGAAGGGACTTTATTAACAGAATGGAAATAATTAAACCTCTAAGACATTCAACCCCCCAGTAGTTTCAGCTGGGAGATGTACGCAAGCGGCTAGTTTGCTACGTTTCAAAAGCTGTTTTTTAAGCTTTGTTTGTCTGATAAATGAACAAAATAATGCCAAGAAATAAAATATTCTTACACCTATTTTTCCAATTAAAGAGAAAAACTGAATCAGAAAAATAAAACTGTGTATCTTCTGAATTCAGGTTCATTGATCAAGTTAACTAAATCACACTTCATTCAAACTCAACACAAACAAAATAAAACAGACCTGTCTTGTCTTGCAACAATTGCTGTCTCTGGTTTGGTCAAAATTAAATCTTAAATCAGAGTTTTATGTGGAGATATTCTTGCTCTACACGTTGCTGATGCCTGTTGCCCACAGTGTAAACACCAACTCTCCCCAAGGGCCACTAGCTGCATGGCTAACTGTCCTAACTAGCTAACAGCAGCATCTTACACATCTTACACATTGCACCTTTAAAACCAATTCACAGCATGACTCATGACCTCTGTAACCTCGAGTCTCAGTGAGCAACGCCAACAGCGTCCACCTTGTGCCAAGCTAAGTTGTCCCAGTCTGTCCACTGAATGCAGAGACCGAACAAGCTGAGTAAATGTTAAAGTAGCGGAGTGTTACTGGGTTTGGTAACAGTGAATTTCAAATTGCAGTGCATTACCACCCAACACTTGACGTGGATGACTGAGGGAGGAAAAACAACAAAACACTGAGGTTAACCACTGATGACTGCGGATGACTCAGTTTAAATTTTGTCTGCAACCCCCTGAGGATTGTGTATCAACATATCTGTTGATGACCTTCATTGTTTTGTTAATCAACTCACAAACTTAGAGGATTGTTGGTGGAGCCCAAACTGATAACATGAAGATAATCAAGTTTTGGTTGACTCACGTGACTGTTTTCATCATGGAAAGAATCGCACACAAAAGTATTCCTCCTCCCCTCCACTCTCCTGAAGATCATTGCGGGAACAGAGGCGATCATCACCAGCACCCACACCACCGCCAGCACCCGCAGCACAGTCTTCCGGCCGGTGATAAGACTGAGGCGCTGCGGCCACAGCACTGCCACCAGCCTGTAGACGCTCATGAGCATGATGAGCTGGATGGAGGCGTACATGTTGAGCAGACACAGGTAGAAGAGGACCTTACACATCACATTCCCAAACACCCACTTCTTCATAACCAGGTAGACGATGAAGAACGGGGTGAGAGCCATCAGGGAGCCGTCAGCGAAAGCTAGGTTGAGGATGAGAAGGGTGGTGACGGACTGCTTTCGGGCGCGTGCCATGATGCTCCAGATGATGAAGAGGTTTCCAGGGAAGCCCAGTAGGAAGACGAGGCTCAGGATGAGGGCGCCCATAGTGGTTGCAGTCGGGTTATCCACAATGGTCTCATTACCTGCAGCGGAGGATGCGTTAAGTTGGGCCATTTCTGTCACCTGCCGAAGAGATAGCATTGGTCAGCGATTTTCATCAAAGGTTTGACTCTCGATTTAATTATACCTTTTATGGCACACAGAATACAAAGAGAAAAGCTCCATTACATAAACACTAAGCAAATCTCAATCCAAAGTAACTAGAATATGGCACCATTTCTGTCCTGACACCTACCTACTGCATTACCAAGCGAGTTTTAGAGATATTCTGACTAATAAATAGTCTCACCTCTGACTCCCACTCCATGTTTTATCTGGCACAGACCTCAGTGTGAAAATACAAGTATGTATTTCTTCAGGAAAGCGTGGGAGTGTGGCGCAAGTGTAACAGGTTTTAACGGGGATTCTTAATTCCTGAACAACGAGACCAGACACGAGCGGAGAGCAACAGTCACTGTGCTGCTGATAGTGTTTGGCTGATGATTCAGTCTCATATTGTAGATCCATTCAAACACAAAAGCAATTTAAAGTGCTTGAAATAATATTTGAATATTTAGAAATATAACCAAGGGAAATGATTTAATCAATTAAGGCAGAATAAAAATAATAGACAGGAAATACACACAATATAACCAAAAGGACCTTTGCAAAATGAACCCTGGCTCATGTAACATTTATTTCAACCCTCTACTTCACAATTGTATTTAAACTGACACTGTGTCAAACTGTCAAAATTAAATTATCTAAAATCCCCACTTTGAATAGAGAGAGCGCAAAACTGCTCTGCATTGAACTTTGACCAATTATTCATAAACATTTAATCAAAACGGCTATAATTTAATGGTTTGATTCTGCAATTTGCCTTTCTACTTTAAACATCCACAGCTGAAAATAGTACCCAACAAAGGAACTTTTTACCCGTGTCTGAGTGTCCTTTGTTAAAAATATAGAGCCCAGATGTATGAAGAAATTAGCTGGCATATTTCTAAATAAAATGACATAACTGTGACCCATTTGTAAAGATTTAGCGCTTTAATAGAATCAAGTGTGCTTTGGGATGTGCACAACAGGCCAACTGAGTAATTAGAAATGTATTGATGAGGTCTTTTATAGGATTTGTTAGTAACAATAAGAAAAATGTTAAATATCAGCAGCCTTATCCTTTAATACATTTGTAGACTGGTAGTAGCACTTTGTATGGCTACAAATAACAGATGCGTTATACAAGTTATACATCAGATAGTGCTCTTGTATGTATGCTGTAGGCCAGGCAACATATTTACAATAACTACTTCATGTTAGATGTTTTAAAAAGTAACATGCTGTCACTTGTTTGACATATCTTTGCTATTAGTTTCACAGCACGCCCTTTACTGCTGACACTCAAACAATGCAGAGTCAGTACTCTTGTGCATATAATCAAATATTCACTCTCACATCTACTAAGCAAACCTGTTCCATATTTCCCAGCAACTTGTAATTATGGATTATTACAGTGTAAATCGGTGTGTAATTGGCTGCAGTGGTAAGCCAAGGCACACAAAGTGATATAACAGAGGCAAGCTCTGAGTCATTTGTTGGGTTTTGGAGACATTTCGTTTTAGCCCTGCTCATGTTGTGCATTAAAAAAGACGCTTTAGGCATTTAATTTATGTCACCTCTAAGGGGGTGGGACCTCAGAGACTCTGTTCTTGCTTTAAATAATGTATTTTTTTTATGAAAGAGAAAGGTACATTAATTAATTCATCTAGGTATTTGGCACATAGTTTACAATGACACACTGAATGACAGATGATTTAAAATTAAGTGAATTCATTTATAGACCACAAGTAAGAATAACAAATGTGCAAAAGTAGATAAAAATTATTATTTATTTGCTAAGCAAATTAGTTAATAAATAAGTGCAATACAAAAATAGACAAGCAAAAGACCATAATGGCCATTAGATGTACTCACACCATTCAAAAAATAAATGAAAGATTAAAAAAAAAAAAGTATGCTAATTTTTATGGCGGTGATGTAATTTAAAAATCTTTTCCTCCACCGCAGATGTACCTGCAACAGGTTTTTATAGATCAAATACTGCTGGATAAAAGCATTTCAACATCTCCAGGTTTCCAAAGAAGAGAGACAAAGAAAATGTGGCCACATGGCCTCTGTGTTTACCGAAAGCCGGTCAAACCACATTGACAGTGGCATCAAAGCAGCAGCAGCAGCAGCAGCCAGTGAAACTGTGTCACATTGTGCAACGGCTCAGCAATGTGACACTACGCTGACTATAACCACCGAGCTGGTGTCATCGTCATGCCAAGTCTTTTCTGCTTCCACTGCTCCTGTGAGTGCTGGTGTTTGTATTTTTAACCTTTTCTTTCCTTACAATACAGACAGTTAACATTTGCCCTCTTCCCTTATTTTGTTCCTTTTTATTATCATTTGTACAAACGGAGCTCCCTGTTAAACAAGTCACCACATCACAGACCGTAAAACCTGACTCAAAAGGTGTGTTTGTGTGTACTATGACTCATGCACATACTTGCTAAAAACACACCTGTTCCACCTACAAAGAAACATCGTACATGCACACACTGTATGACACATGGATTTGGAACACGGCGCAGATTTGGTAGCACAACTTGGCATGTTGTTCATTCTCGTATCACTGGTTTTATTATTATTTCTAAAAAATATACAGCAGAAAAAGAACTCATGTAAAATCCTGAACAAGAGCCGCTGGTTTCTCCTCCAACGGTAGCAGTCACTACGGTTGACTGCAGTGATTTGCTGGCACATGTAACCACAGTGTTGTCAGTGACACAAACTAACACAGACTCATGACTGAGAGGCAGGAAAATGAAAAAGACTCACCAGGTCATCAGCTGTAAACCCCAACAGAAGAAAGAAGGCACCCAGAGCTGGAAAAGAAGTCCGAATCTGTTGTGAATGTTATATTTTCTTCCTTTTCTTCTTACACTTTCTTCTTCCCACGTTTTACCCCCACCCACTCTCTCTCTCTTGCTCTGTCGCTCTCCATTGATTGATATGTCATGCTTGCTGTAACATGTAGCGTAGTGAGAAGGAAAGGTGTGTCCCCCATTACCTGGCAGGCCTCTGCCCTGGCAGTCTGTCAACATCCTCAAATGCCGAGCAAGGAATTCCATCTGTGCGCTGTCAAGTTAAAGGGCTAGTTCACATAAAGCACAAAAAGACATTTCCCTCATGGTATCCACAAACAAGAGTCTGTTCACACCTATTGCATCCAAGTGGTGGCTGATATTTTAAATGATATCTTCAACATAACACATAAAAATCAAATGGCACAACATGGTCAAAAGTATGTGGACACCGACATATTCAGGAGATATGTGATTGCTGAGGACGCCATTCTAAAACCATGAATCTATAACATCTTCAGTTTTAAACAGGAGGAACCTGGCTGTAAGGATTTGATCCCATTCAGCCGCAAGAGCATCAGGTCAAGTACTGATGATGGGCAACTAGGCTCATCTCACTAATGCATCCTCACACCTAAATGTTGGAGAGGACCAGCGACAGGTGTACCGGACCTTCGTCATCAGGTGGTTTCATGTTCTGAAACTATCGTGAGTCGATTAGGTTTGGACTGCTAAAATACCTGGCTAGCTTTAGAAAAAGATAAGAAACAAATAAGTCAACGCTAACAAATAAGTCAACGTTAACTTTTGGCTTCACATGCAACGCGAACAGTCATCACCTCCCTCAGTGGCGTTGCTAGGGTCTCTTGGGGCTCCAAGCAAGAAATCCCTGGGGCCCCCACCCCACCTGTGCACATCGCAAAAATATGTTTTTTGCACACATAAATGCACAATTTCTGGGATATTTGAGATGAATACTGAAAAAATAGTTTAGTGGTTCTCAAAGTGAGGTCCAGGGACCAACAGAGGTCCCTGAAAGCCCAGGCCTATCAATAATCGCTGTTGTAAATAAGTGGCTGGGGCCCCCCTAGTGGCTGGGGGCTCCAAGGAACTGCCTGGCTTTGCCTGTCCGCAAGCCCCGCCCCTGACCTCCCTACATGGACTTTGTTGGTCTTCATGCTACGCCACCTGACTTCCTCCTTTGCTTCTGTCATGATTACTACACCAACCAGAGGTTGGCGCCTAACAATAAATCTAAATATGGATCGTCTACAGTACACGGCCATGTTTTGGGGGAGGACAGTCAGGCTTACAGTTGGCTTTCCAGTTCATCCCAGGAGGTGAAAAAAGGCCCTCCCAAAGCTGTTACTCAGCTAGAAGAACTCTATTGCCTAATATCACTGTGTGCTGTAGTTTTAACATTCACTGAAACAAAGGGGCCTTGTCCAATCCATGAAAAAGAAGCTCCAGATCAAAAGCACAGAAAGCCCCCAGTCTTACTCCAAAGCATGCAATGGATTCACCAACCCACTAGAGGACAGTACAGGGACTTCAAGGATGACAGTGCGAGCCGCTGCGTAGAAATAAGCCAGATAAAATCTTCCATGTAAACAATGCAAATGGGTTTATTGTTTAAAGCACAATCCAAGATATCCCAATACATTTTCTAATCAAGACATGTGCAGTGTAAACTTGTACTAAACCCACATTGGCAAGTTAATGTTGTACTGAATCTTGTACTGTATCTGATCATGTGGTCGTGTAGGTTTGACCACGTTCCAGGTAAAATTTCCACATACTCAAAATCAACTTCAGCACTTGCAATAACTTGCAAGTTGCTGCTTTTTTTCTTGCCAGGGATGAAAACCCTCTGGATAAGCCTGTAGACTTATGTTATTCTCAACCACCAACAAAAAGCAAACAAAGCCTTTTCCCAAGAAAACAGACATTCAGAATGGAATTGTGTGGATTTACCTTCATTCAAGGTAAGGCAGGCTTTACCACAGCTTTAAGGCTCTGTTACCTTCCCTCCTTGATTACATTTGATCCGTACAAACACACTGACACCAATTTTCTAAAGCCAATATCTTTTCCAAAGTCCTAACCCACCGACTGAGCAGTCAATACAAGAAGCTTAACATTTCATGCAACAAAGCAAAAGAAGATCTTTTGTTCTTTCCATCTACATCGTTTTCAATTTTTCCTCTGGACTAAATAGTAGCAGTAATATTCTTTTATCTATTTATTTTTAGATTTTTTTTTGGACTGGAAAAAATCCCATTGGTGGGAATTTTTGTCATAGCAGAGAAAAAAACTCCAGATTGCAATTGCACACACCTTTACTGCCATAGCTTGACCAGCTGTGCAAACACTCCAACATCATACCATTCATAGTGCAGCCCAAGCCCGGGATAAAGAGGCTGGGTGAACGTGGTCTGGACTTTGTGGAGGAGAACCATCGGGTCTGAGACATGATAAAAACACAGAGTGCCTGCTTTATAATCCAGATACACTCCAATCTTGTTGGAGCAAGGACCTGGCACCATCATTTGTACGTTATTGTGATGGAACGAGTAACCATTGGTTGTACACTCTAAACTCCAGGACTTGTCATTATTTCCAAACTTTGACTCATCTGATTTTCGCTCGATGTCTTTGTACGCCACTGCTGCAGATAGAGTGCGAGCATGCCACTCCACCTCCAAGTAGCATCGCTCTGACAGACCCTCGCTGCACAACACCTGCGGAAACTTAATGAACCTGTCTTGGTGAGCGGCATACGGGCTGGGTGAAGGCCTCATCCTGAGGTTGTCGTCTATCAGGTGGAGATAGGGGTAGTTAGAGGTCACGTCCAGTGTGAGGGGACAGCAGTCTGCCAGGAAAACAAAGTGTTAACAATAAATCCACTGCCAACCTGATGATTGTTGCATTAAAGAAAAGGAGAATTTCTTACAGCGTAAAAAGTCTTCTCTACTTTTTGGTGCTGGCAGTAGTGAGAAGTCAACATAAGAGACTGCAAGAAAGAAGCATTTTTAAACATCGCCGAACATGAATAGAGCCACTTTGTATGAGTCTCCATATGTCTTCATATGCTACCTGTGGCAGAGATCCTGGGCCATGCGTCCCTCAGGACAGTCTGTAATTTATCTCTCAGCTCGGACACGCAGTCAGTCACATCTCTGAAGGACCGCTGAGGAGCAGCACCGGGTGAAAAGTCCGGAGTGTCACAGGAAGTGGAGAGAGACTGGAAAATCTGAGGAGAAGCAAGACAGAGGAGATGTCAAAGACAGAAAAACAATACATTTAAGATCCATTTTTAGTGTCTTGTCAGTGCACATTGTTAGCTGTTAATGGAAATATCATCTATTTCTTATAAACTCTTTTACTTTATATGGAAATCTAACTGCGACCAGTTCAGGGTGTACCCTGCCTTTCGCCCCAATGACAGCTGGGATAGGCTCCAGCCCCCCCTGCAACCCTGAAAGGGATAGTCGGATATAGACAATGGATGGATGGATGGAAATCTAACTGATCCCTGCATCTACATCTGTCTCTTTTGGCCAGTAAATGACACTGTTTTCAGACTGTGCTGCAGGAGACTGTTCAAACAATCATGCAGGAGAAAAAGTCTTTAAAAGTACAACGTCAGTGTCTGGTACCTGAATCAAATGGATGTGATCGTCAGTGTGGGACAGCTGTTCCAGTTCAGCGTCTCTCCTCCTCAGCTCAGCGATCTCCTCCTCCAGCTGCAGCTGCAGCTCCTCAGCCTGAGCGCTGGCAGTTTTCTCCTGGTTTGTGATCAGCTGCTTCACCTCTCTGTGTCTCCTCTGCATGGAGGAGATCAGCTCAGTGAAGATCTCATCACAGTCCTCCAGCGCTGTCTGGGCAGAACTCTGCTGGCACACATCGGATTTTTAGCATTTAGCAATTTGAGCAGCATTTCATGCATGAAAGGTGCTATACAAATAAAGTTTAATACTGTTATCATTATTATCCATTTAGAATGTTAAAATAATGTGAAATAATCTGCAGCTCCCCTTTATGGAGCTTTACGGTGAGTTTATACGCTGATTTTTTAACTGCAAAAGAGCTAGTTATCTGTTTTGGTTCACTCTCACTGCTTTCGTAACTGTTTTGAGTGAAGAAGCTCTTAAAACTCTCTGTACACCATCTGCTCAGCACCAGACAGCAGAGAGACAAAGTTAGCAGTGAGATGGCGAGCACACTAACTGTTGGATACGTGAAAATAAGCAACTGTTTGCTAACTTTCTGCTGCCCCCAAGTGGCCAGGAAACAGTTATTCCCATTTAACTCCGAGGCCCTCCTGCAGACACACACCAATATACCAGTAAATCTATCTTTTTCACACCTTGACGTTTTCCTCAGCTTGGTGCAGCTCCCTCAGCTCCTCCTCTCTCTGCTGGACTGTCCGCTGGACTTTCTTTTGCCTTGAAACCAGATGTTTCTGGAAAGAAGAAAGCCTGATAATTTCTCTGGAGCCTGGAATAGTTCATTCGAATGAAGTAAATGTGTTAGACTTAAAACAGCCTCCAGTCAGAGATTTTATTTCCACCTGTGTCTCGGCCATCTGCGCTGAGACAGAATTGGTTGTGTGGCCCTGATGTTCATCTACGGCGCAAACAGAGCAAACAAGCTGCTCGTCTGTCTGGCAGTAGACCTCCATCAGCTTGTTGTGCTTCGTGCACATCTTGTCCCGCAGTGGGACTGTAGCAGAGACCAGCTGGTGCATCTTCAGCACAGGGACACTGTGGTGGGGCTCGAGGTGAGCTGGACAGTAAGATGCCAGACACATCAGGCAGGACATTGTGGCTTTGTTGGGTTTGGTCCTGCAGCAGAAATCACAGGGAACATCTGCTGGGCCAGCACAGTCCACAGCAGCAAGAGGAGAAGCCTGCTGGGCGCTCTTCTTCCTCAGGTTCTCCACAAGCTGGGGATGGTGGGAAAGCAGTGAGGTCAGGTTTGTTTTGGGAGAAATTAGCTCTAATCAGAAAGCACATATAGTCTCATAATACTGGATTTTTGAGACAAGATAGTGAGATATTTGAATAACACCTTATTAACCATGTTACGCATAAGAAACATTTTTTTACCTCTTTATTTTGTTTTTAAAGAATTATGACCAAGATATGTGCTGAGTGGGACATCTTATAGTTTAAGAGTAAACTTGTCAGTGTTCTCTGTTCAATCATCACCTCAGCCAGCATGTTGTTCCTCCTCAGGAAAGGCCTCGGACTGAAGGTCTCCCTGCACTGAGGGCAGCTGTACTGTCCCTTCTCCTCTTCGTGGTCCCAGCATTCCTCAATACAGCGTCTGCAGTAACTGTGTCCACAGGGGAGAGTGACTGGCTCCTTTGGCAGGTCCAGACACACTGAACAGCAGAACTCTTGCTCCTCTAGCTTATGTTGTTGCTTGCCAGCCATTTCACTGACAACCAGTCTGTTTAAAAGACAGGAGTGTCGCAGAGTTTCATTTTGTCTGAAACACTTGGAATCGAAGGAGCTGACTTTGTACTCCAACCAGGAGAGGTGGAGATAAACAACAGTGTGAGGTTCAATGTCTGCCCTCTATAATTAAGATCACCTGTGTGCTCAGAGACACTGACTTAAAGGGAAACACACCAATTCCACAGATCTAGATCAGCTGACCAGTCATGGTTAGTGCTGATTAGTCTGTGTAACTGATCAAAGCGTGCAGGTGCAGTGTAAGTAAACTAAATTACTTGGGCCATGCAGCACTATAATTTAAAAAAATGTACAAATGAGAAAATTTTTGATGCTTTTATTGTTGACAAATAGATTTAAAACAAATACACACCAGCTAAAATAGAAAAATAGATCAGTGCAAAAATAAATCATCATCCAACATCTTGAGGATAGTTAAAGCATACAGAATTACATTGTTAACCACTTCAATCATTTATAGATCCACTTTATTACATAAAATGATTGAAAACGAGTAATAACAGAGATTTCCTTCCACCTTTTTCAGAGCAACTGCTTGACTCATTTTCATTCTGTTGCTCTTCTTCCTTTTAGTTAAAGCTGTGCTAAAAGTTGTCACTCTGGCGCATTTCCATTACACAGTTCCAGCTCTACTCGACTCGGTTCTACTCTACTCTACTCGGTTTGGTTGAGTTTCCATTACAATTGAGTACTTCATAGTACCTCCTCAACGTAGGCGGGGTCGTCATACCACGGCTGCACGAAACTGCCATGACGTTAATTTGTACGCGACGCAAACAGTGCCGATCTGCCACCAAACCCAGAAAAGTCTGGACCTCATCGACGGACCACGGTGATATTTTACGAGCAGCCATTTCCCTCAAGTGAGAATAAAGAATAAAGTCAGCGGTTGCTGTTGCCCGGCGTTACAATGGAGGGGGCGGGATTGTTTTTCCGGTGTTGGACGTCACAGACCAGTGAAGACACTCTCCAGCCAATCAGTGGCCGACAGGCTGTTGACGTCACACATATAGTATCGCTTCTACTCGCTTGGAACCTTGCCAGAGCAGGTACTAAAAATAGTATCGGGTACCAGGTACTATCCCTAATGGAAACACAAAACAACCGGGTAGAGTAGAGTCGAGCCGCGCTAGTGGAAATGTGGCACAAGTGTCAAACCCACAAAGATGTCAGCTCTGTGGAGTTTTTTATCCTCTTTAAGCTCACTGTTTTGGTTTTCTAGCCCACTAACTCTTATCAACCTTGTTTCTAGCCTCTGCAGGCAGCCGCTAATGCCATTGTAGAATACCTGATCCTCATCACCAAACGGCAGACACTCAAAGTTAGTGGTTGGCTTTTGCACACATCGGAGTATTTAGCAGCTATGCGCCACAGGAATTCCCCTCTAGAACTGGTGCTGACACAACCAGCTGAGAGCAAAGTGTATGTCTATTAAACATTCACTTCCAGATGAATCCTGATGTCTGCTGTCATGTTGTTTTGCTGCCCCCAAGTGGCAAAGGTTTAAAAGAATTTTTTCCACTGGTCATGACAGCTTTAGCTGCCCTGTGTGCTGCATCCCATGGCGTTTCTGCTCCCTCAGCTGCATTGAATCCCACAATACCACCTAGTATTCCTCCCACTGTGGCCGAGCCAGCTACAGACACACCTGCCACCACCGCGGTGGCTGTCAGTCCTGCTGCTTCTGTACCTCCCATTGCGACTGCAGCTGGACCTCCAACTGCTGGCATTCTTGTCACAAGTTTCCGTAAAGTTGCAGAGTGTTGCTGAGCTAATCCAATAATCTCTCTCACACCAAAAAAACATCCTAGCAACACTCCTGTCGCAGTACCTGACAGCTGGATCAGAAGCTTCTGAGACACTAAGCTTTTAGCCTGTTTTCTGATCTCTTCCACTGGCATATTTCCTGATGACCGTCTTATCTCATCTTCCTCTTTCTGTATGACTTTCTCCACTGCTAGTAGCATATTACTGATGTAATGGCCTCCATTGTTTTCTGCCACAATCTTGTCTATTGTGTTGAGTAGGGCCTCCCGCTGGAACTGGTTGCTTCTGTAGTCATTCGGCTTGCTGTCCTTCCAGTATTTATTATCAACAACGTGGCACCGACCTCCACACTTCTTCACCAGATGGTTCAGATTATTATTCTGACTGACAAACTCCTCAATTGTCATACCTTTTTGGAGCTGGTCACCATGAGTGAAGACGATAGCAGCATATTTGAGAGCATCTTCAGAAAAAAAGTTGCATATTTTGCTGATGACGTCCTGCTCCTGCTCTGTGAATTTCTCCACTTTAAGCACGATGAGAAAAGCATGAGGCCCAGGAGCGCACTCTGTGATACACCTCACAATCTCAGGCTTCACCTCCTCCTCAGATCTGCCTGTGTCAAAGAAACCAGGAGTGTCGATCAAAGTGACGCTTCTTCCATTGACAGATTTAGTTTCTGCTTGACATCCACTTGTTCCAGAGTTGGGAGAATCGTTTGTGGAGAATAACGTCTCTCCCAGTATGGTGTTAGCCAGGTTGCTTTTCCCAGCTCCAGTTTTTCCCAGCAGGACGATCCTTTTTGTAGTTGACACTGGAAGAGAATGAATCTGTTAAGAATATTTGTGCACTTTTTCTTGTTTGTTTGCTTTCTTTAGCTATTAGCTTTTAAGAGTAATTTTGGTTGAAAATGATAAAGTGAAATATTAAAAAAGAAAAAAAACATTTTAACATGGTGAACTATACATTATAACAGTCACTTGTAGTGCAAATAATTAACAAATGCACTTAATAGAAACATGAAAATGGATGCCGTGGGACTGATTTCAAATTCTTTGCTGTCATATAATATCTATACACACCTTGGTCTGGTTGGTGAGCATCTTTTGTCAATCTCTTCAGTTGGAAAGTTTCCTGGGCAGACTTGAAGACCTGCAGAGACAAAGAAGTATATGTATGATTTAATACCAATTCCAGTATATGCTCACCTAATGCAGACAGTGTGTGCTGCTCTTTATTGCTCAACAGTTTTAAAGTACAACTCATTAAACCACTTCTTTACTCCAACAACTTTCAACCGTACATTTAAGGCAGTAATCATTTTGTGTAACTAGATTTGGCATTTGCGTTATTTTATACAGGGCAGTCAGGTGAGTGAAGTCTGCACTACTGGTTGAACTACAACTTCACACAAATTTCTATAGGTCACTATATTTTGTGCAACTTGAACACTCCAGAGTTTCATTCAGTGTTTATGTTACAATGTATTTTCCATTACCTCACTAGACTCTTCGTCATTGGGGTGTATGACGATGCGGACCAGCAGTGATGTTCTGTTGTCTCGGTTCTGTTCGAACGCATGAACTTCCTCCAGAAGCACCGTGGCCACCATGCTTTGAGGAAAATGCAGAGCAGCCCCGAGTACAGGGAAAGCAACAGATCTGAACCCTCTGTTCTCGCAGGAAGTTAGGACATTGTTGATGGACAGTTTCAGAACCTGGAAAAGGTCAGAATTCAATGATTTTTAATGCAAGACATGGAAAATATTGTATTAAGGTGCAGAGAAGCAGCAGGGAACACAGCTTCTGACAAGTCATCCCACACACAGACTCAAAAAGTGAAGAGAGAACTGTAAACACTCCTCCAGTCTTTCACCTGGACTGCAGTTCCATCTTGGTCATCATCATAGGGAACGAGGTTGAGGAAGAACACTGCATTAGATGGAAGTTCAGGCAAGTCCTCCACGAGGACTGCGTCACCAGGCATTTCTCCCCCTGCTTCCTGTCTGAACTTTGAAGTCAGCTGAGGTCCGACCATCTTGAACAAGATGTTTCCTACAGTGGTTGAGAGAGGATTGTGGCCAACCATGGGTGATACCACAGCATCCACCTGGGAGGAGAACAGGAGTTGTGGTGGGAGTTGGATACTCCACAGTTAAAATCAGCTGACACCCACAGGAAGAAATAAAAGTTTACCTCTTAAAAAAACATCTCATCTTATTGATTGCCATATTCACGTCTCCCTTGCTAACAGGCTATACTTGAGGCCAAACTCTAATACAGCGTGTATGCAGCCCATGTGATGGAAGCAGCATGTTAGCATAGCAGCTACAGCAGCTTGAGTGTTCCATATTCGTCTACACTGGATGGATTCAAGCACAGGAATGAGTGCAGGTCACCCCTGTTTTAGCAGTGTTCAGAGTCCAACACACAATCAATTTAGAAAATAGACTAAAAATATAGTTTAGGTTGCAACTGAGCTTCGTCGTTCAGTAAACTTATTGATCAAGCAAGCAGCAAAAGAGTCAAACAATATTTAGCTTTCAGTGGCTTCGTGTAATGTTGGAGCTCCTGACAGTCATCACCGTTCCTTAAACAGGCCCTCTATAATCCCTGCCTGTCATATGGAAAAGCACTCATGCAAGTATCCCACATATTAATAACTCTGAGTTGTTCTTAACCTTCAGTATAAAAGAGACAAGAAGATAAGATCTAGTCTGAACAGGGTTGATACATTTCCTTAAAATCTCAGAAAGGTTTCTTACCTGCTGGGTCTCAATGGTTCCACGAATGATCTCCAGATGGACACCATCTCCAGGAGCTCCAGCAGTGGCTCCTTTTGTTTGAGCAGATGCATCCCTCTGGAACTCCCAGGACGCCGTCTTCTGTTTCTTGCCCGGCGCGTCGTTTGCGCCTTCGCAGCTGGAGCTCTCCACCAAATCCCTTGGTGCACCGTTTCCGGTACTTACACCCAGGAAAAGCCTCTGATACGCTTCGCGCATGGCCATCACCACTTCTTGTCTGTTATCGATCAGGATGATTCTGCTCAGACTTTGCCCTTGTTGACGGGTAAACTCTTTTACAGCAGTAACAATAGCCTCAGAGCACACAGTGACAGGAACACCGGATGTCCCTGAGCTGATACAAGGAATGGCTATGGACTGAAACTTCATGATTTCTGATACATTTAGAGCAGACTGGACAGCTTTTACCAGTAAGATCTTTTCTCTGCCACCCACTTTTCCACCTACAGGCCCAACAGCATGCAGCAGTTTCTTGCAGTTTAAGTTCCCCCCTGTGGTCACTACCACATCACCTACAGGAATTTTCCCATAATACTTTACTAAGGTATTGCTCTCACTCTGTACTTCAGGACCACCTGCTTTGCTCAGTGCAGCAGCAACACCTCCACTGTGGTCCAGATCTTCATTGGCATCGTTAACCAGGGCATCAGCATGCTGTTTGCTGATGTCACCCTGACATACCCGCACCTGGATACCGTCACGACGGCTGCAACAGCCGCCTGTTGTGTTTGCTTCACCCAGAGCTTCACTCACTTCAATCTTGACTTCCTTGAATTTTTCTTGCAGTTTTGTTTCTGTGTCATCCAGATCATCAGCTGAGAGGCTGAAGAAACGCAACTCTGTGTCTTGTAGCTCTATTTCCACCTTGTCACCAATCCCTAAAAAGGCACCTAGCACCCCTGGTCCTGCATTAGCCTTCTTTAAGAAGGCAAAAACATGTGGGCTTATGTCAGAAACTTTCCTTTCTAACACTAAATTCTCCTTGTCAGAGATCCAATCTGCAGCCTTACGAATCTCCTCCACAGAACCTTCCAAAACTAGCTGACCTACATCTCCCTGCATCACCTTCACTCCTGGAAAATCTCGTCCCAAACTGTGCTCTATCTCTTTCCAGAGGAGACGGAGCTTGGCTTCGCCCAGTCGAAAAATACAGTTTTGCTTCTCACTTAAGCCTAACCTGTCCTCTACATTCATCAATGCAGCCCTCACCTGAGAACATTCCCCGACCACAACAGCCATCCCGACCTCACTGTACACTTTCACCTCCTCTGTGGTCTGATGAGAGCTGCAGGACTGAAGCAAAGCCTTGATTTTGAGAGGGTCCATCTCATAGTGGCACGTGTAGCTACCCAAGAGTTTGTCTACCTCAGCTTTACAATTTCGAACTTCATCTAAAGCACCAGGTTGAGCGAAACTCCGGACTAAAATCCTCTCCTCCTCTGGATAAAGCTGGGCAGAGCAGGACACGGAAGCGAGTTCTCTCTCTAGGTTCTTTCCAGCTTTTGGGCAGTCCTTCAAGTAATGTATGAGGTAAGAATCGAGATGCAGTTCGTATTCTTCAACACGTGGTGGCAGTGTTGAGACAGGACTAGACTGTGGGCTCTGTTGAAAAGAGATATCCAAATAACAACAGTTAAATTTGTTTTTTCCCCAATAAAACAAAGTCCTTCCTATCATATAATGATAATATGCATGAATGTACAGCGTTTATGATGCACTATATAGCCTCGTTGGCTTTACATAATTATTTTGTGCTAACCTGTGCTGGAGCTGTAAAATCCTGGCTACCAGTGGAGGTCGTGATGGGAGAGGAGGTGCGAGGTTCCAGGCTGCCTCGTACAATGAACCGAAGACCATCCACAACATGCTCAGATCTCTGCAGCACTGCCTGCTGATCTAAGACAGTGACGTTAAAACAAGAGTGACATTAGCAGTTGTGAGTTTTAAATAAATGAATTGCTGCTCTTTGAGACAAACCTCAGGCTTTTTCTCTTTTCCTGTCAATTGTTGGTAGAAAATAAGGAAGGGAATAGGATAATACCTAATGTAGGGCAAAACTGGGTTTGTTTTATCCTCTGTCTTTCCTTATTTTATTTTTTTTTGGGGGGGGGGGGTTAGCCTTTATGACAGTGACAGCTGAAGAGATGACAGGAAATATCATGGCGGGAGTCAAACCTGCGGTCACTGCAGAGGACCACCAGCCTCAATACATGGGACGCACACCCTACCAGCTGAGCTATAGGCTATATGCTACTTTATACTTCTACTCCGCAACTATTCAGTGGGAAATATTGCAGTGATGGAAACTGGAATTTTACTTGCAGTGGATTTCTTTGCGACATGCAGGACACACCTATTCAAGAATTTCAGCTCCTTGAAAACTATTTCTGGCAGCACTGATATGAGTTTCACTTTCCCTGGAAAATGAAACTTAAGGATGTCTCGGTTTAGGAGCCAATCACAAAATTCCCACTGAGTCTGTGGGACCTCCTCAGTTAGGCCTCCCGCTGTGTTCTTTGAAAGTGAGACGTTATGAGAGATGCATCACACCTAGTGCTTTACCTGGAAAGCTGTTCAGGATCACAGCAGTCTTTTTTATGCCAAGTTATGCTTATTGTTTCATGCATCATACCTGTGATCAGCGGATAGATTATTTTGTACTTTAACACATCCTGATTTGGCATTTCAGTATAATCAAATCAGGTTGAACTGTCAGGAGTCACCATCTGAAGGATAGTAACAGGTCTTTCTTTTGTCCCTCTACAGTAACAACCAGCATTTCTTTCACCTCGTCACTAATGCAGTCACACTGTGTGTTACAGTATTTATTAAAATGTGCATGGCATATTGCACCAACATAAAATGCAAGGAGTCAGGGTAAGAAGCTAAGAGAACTCCACACCAAACTCCATTCAAAAATTGTCCTGTTGAATAACTGCTGGTGTATTTGCAAAAGGGAAGCGCAGACCTCCCCAAAACAAGAGTAATGGCTTTATTTATTCTTGGTATTATATTAAGAAACATACATTAATATAACTACATAATCCATGGGGCAGCAGTTTAGTTTAATAAAACTGGAAGTTAGTTTTTCAATGTAAAGGTCAGTTAACAATAACATACATGCTTACAGCACATTTCTGTTGTCTGTCACTGTGTTTACACACATTGTGTTATTGAAAGTTGTGGGAATGAAAGAAGAACCAGTTCAAGGTTTAGCTAAGTGTTAAAAAAAAAAGGTGTCTTTTATCTGCACCCACCTTTCACAGCTGTGATTAAAAAAAACAGCATTTATGTCAGTAACAGAGCGAATTAAATGGTTATTTCTCCACTGTTGTAGTCTAAATTGGCTTGAACAGTCATACTGTTCATACTGTTATTGGAAAACGTTTAATCATTCTGAAAATATCAATTAAAAATGAAATATAGCCCCTTTTTTAATCAAGATAAAGCACGTTTGCGATTACATGTACGATTACATAACAAGGACATTGTCAGACACTTTTTAAACACAACATGTACGTAAACAATTCCAGTTACAGCTGTTTGTTACCTTTGACCCTCTCGTTATGCACATTTTGCGCAAATTGACGCCTGGCACAAACATCACACGCATATGAGTTGCGGATCACAACAAAACATCAGCTGATCAGTAATGGCCGGTGTTTTCTGACTTACCTCTCTGGTGTTTAAAGGCCACGCTGAAGGTTTTCTCATCCACGCTCCTCACCGGTCCGCACTCCCCTCCGTCTGATTTACGGCGAATACGGAAATAATTTTCCATTTTCTTCATCTGCCCCCCGAGCACCCCGGGGCACTCGAAGAAGACGGGATATTGGTAGTTATCGCTCATGATTTTGCTCTTGTGACCGGATGAGTCTGTAAATCTTACGTACTGAGTGTCTTATTTGGAGCGCGCAGCCGAAGGGGCTGGAACCGAAAACGAAACTTAACCAAGCGGGTGAAAACTAACATTACTGTCAAGCATAAAAACACTGACATTATGACTCATCCAAGTATAAAACATAATACAAGCAATTTGATAACAAAAAAAAATAAACACTCCAGCCTTTGTGTTTAGTTAATATTTGCATTAAATTCTTTATTTTTGTGTTCAACAATCTCCACTGATATATTCTTTTAAGGCTATGAACAAAATCGACCAACTTTTTTCCTTGAAATATTTCTTTTTCTTTTCTTTAACTTCATTAAATCAATACATGGATGAGCACTGTGCCACAAATTGGACATATAAACTGCCTCACACTCAAGGAAATATTCATGTTTTATGTGTCCAGTGGGCTGTGCATGAAGGAAAAAGCCCTCATCAGAAGGTAGTTCACAGAAAGAGAAATGTTCAGCATGTCGTCATGTTATCCTACGTATGTTTGCAGTCGGTTACACCCAAGACAGGCGCAACTGCCTGTCACACCTCTAATGAATAAACACTTCAGAGTGTTTCAGACGACATGACTCAGAGCTGTGATCGCTTACGTCAAACCTGACATTAGATATTAAGGTCTTGGCAGCACATTTCTTTCTTCCTTATTTTTACCTAAGCTTGCTTCTTTAATCTAATCAGCATCCTGTCAAAGAAACAGCAAAAAAATTCAGTCCATGCAGTCTTTTATTATCCTGAAGCGAATTTATTATCCAAAAAATGTGCATCAAGACAAAGCTTTGTGGAGCATGCATGTTGCTCACCCTCTTGAAGCCAAAATCTGAGTTGTACATCCAGGCAATATGGAATAGAGGAGAGTGGGAATAGCCTATATAGTGGGATACAAGTGTCTAATCTAAAATCTTACATAAGTTGAGTAAATAATAGAAACATAACACAGGTCAAACAGCACAACAAACCGCAGCCTCCAAACTGGCCACTCGGTTGAATCACCTCAAGTCTTCCCAAAGGTTGGATTTATTACAGGACTGCTGCATTAGTCTGTATTGGTTTTATTTTCTAAATGTAAACTGGAAACTGAGTGCATCTCAACACAGGCCGGGGGTATCCAGTTATATTGGAGAGCCAATTAAAGCCTGATCAACAGAAGCACACACACACACAAAAACACCCCAATGTATGTTTTATCACCATAACTTGACCAGTTGTGCATAATATCCACGAGTTGACTGGGATGAATAATCCCTGAGCATGAGGCCAGGATAGAGAGGCTGAGTGAACGTGGTGCTTTCTTTATGAAGCAGAGTCATCGTGCCAGAGATGCTGTAAAAGGACAGAGTGCCTGAGTGATAATCCAGGTACACTCCGATGGTGGAGGATCGAGGGCCTGACACTGTTCTGGTTGCTGAGTTGTGTCGGAAGGAGTAACCATCAGGGGAGCAGTCCAAACTCCACAACTTGTTACTATTTCCAAAATCTTGGCCGTCGATGTTGTATGACACTGCCACAGACCAAGTACAACCAGAAAATGTGACCTCCCAGTAACATCGCTGTGACAAACCTTCTCTGCACAAGACCCGGCCGATCCTCACAAGGCTTCGTTGTCTTTTGTAGAGACCATAATTTTTATCATACGTATGCGGTATAGACTTGAAAGAATCTTCACTCGTCACCCGCCGGTATTCTTGTGAAATGGACAATTCCCCGCAGACTGAGTTCTGATCCAGTGTTAGAGGACAGCAGTCTGACAGAAGAGCGAAACAGAAAAAACTATATTAACATCAGCCTCTTAAGATTCGGTTCATTATTAATGTGCTGGTATATTATGGAACTAAGTGTTTTACTCACAGCGTAAAAACTCTTCTCTGGTCTTTGGCACAGGTGGCGGCACAACATCTATGGTAGACACTAACAAAAAAGAAAAGTCCTAAATATCACTGGATGTGAATAAAACCACTATATGACCCTGGATTTGTAGATTTGTGTCAGGTACCTGTGGCAGTGATCCTGGGCCATGCGTTGTTCAGGAGGCTCTCTACGTCCTCGCCCAGCTTAGACAAGCAGTCAGTCAGAGTCTTGAATGAATTTGGAGGACAAACAACAGGAGCAGGACTTAAGTCTGGACAGGAGGAGGAGAGGGACCTGAAACTCTGAGGACAGAAATAAAAACAAAAAATGTTACTAGCACAATATTTACTGTATATAAAAACATATACAATGTAGTGTATTTGAGGTCAGTTTCCTTCATTTGCCAAACTTCCTGGTCCAAAGAATACATCACCAGCGAGCTTTCAATGAAGTTGTAACAAAATGAAAACTTGATATTCCAGTGTGGTCATAATATGTTGCACTGTCAGGTGTGGCCAGCAGATGTCACTGTTGAGCAGCTTTAAACTTCAACAGAGTGAGTGAGTGCAGCTCCTGTCTGGTACCTGAATGAAGTGGATGTGGTCGTCCATATGAGAAAGCTGTCGCAGTTCAGTGTCTCTTGCCCTCAGCTTGGTGATCTCTTCCCCCAGCTGCGCCTGCAGCTTTTCAGCCTGAGCGATGGCAGTCTTCTCCTGAGCTTTCATTAGATCCTTCACCAACGAGCGTTTTTTCTTTATGGAGGAGATCAGCTCATCAAAGAGCTTGTCACTGGTCTTCAGTGTAGTCTGGCTTCCCTTCTGTTCATACAAAGAAAATCAAGATTTTTCTTTTTAAATTATCTTATATTTAAGTTCAGATTTTTTATTTTTGACACAGTGGTGGTTTATAAGCACACCACGGTCAACACAGACAAGGATCAAATACTGAAGTCTAATTTCCATACCTTGAAATCCATCATAGCTTGGACCAGCTTCTTCAGATCCTCCTCCCGCTTCTTGTAGCTCTTCTGGACTTCCTTCTGATTCACAAGCAGCTGTTTCTGAAAGAAAGTGTTGGAAAGTCAGAATAAAAACAGGATTGAATTTGAAAGTGGACTTTTGTGGAATCTCTGTCACTAAAACCAAGTTCATTTTCACTGCATTCTGTTCTTATTTACATTTTACACAGCATCCAAACTCTTTAGGAATCGGTGGTCGTTGTACCTGTTCCACAGCCCTCTGTGCTGCAACTGACACCGTTTGGTGCGTCTTATGCTCATCTACAATGCACAGATAGCAGATACACTTCTTGTCTGTCTGGCAGTAGACCTCCATCAGCTTGTTGTGCTTCGTGCACATCTTGTCCTGCAGTGGGACTGTAGCAGAGACCAGCTGATGTGTCTTCAGCACAGGGACACTGTGGTGAGGCTTGATGTGAGCTGGACAGTAAGATGCCAGACACGTCAGGCAGGACATCCTGGCTCTCTTGGGTTTGTTCTCAGAGCAGAAATCACAGGGAACATCTGCTGGGCCGGCACAGTCCACATCAGCAGCAGCAGCATGAGGAGAGGCCTGCTGGGTGCTCGACTTCTTTAACGTCTCCACAACCTGCAGAAGGGAAGGTGGTGAGAAATACTTTCGATTTCATGACATACAGGACAAAAGGACTTGCACAGGAGTATTTGTTGACTCCTGACCACTTACAGCCATTTAAATGCATCCTGCTACTGCAGTCAGACCGACTGGTGGAATACCCACCGATTTTGGCCACCACGTGTGTTAAAAACAAGCACGTGTTGGTTGGGTGGTTTAAAAAATGTTTGTAAATTATTTAAAATAGAAATTCAGTTTGTATAGTAATTCGCATGGTTTAAGCAGGCAGAGAAGATAATTTTTTTTCTTTTACAAGTTTCAAGTGTTATGAACCACAAAGTGAAATGCTTATGGCCACGTGGTGTAAAAAAAAAAAAAAAAAAAAATTCAATCTGAGTCCTTATTACAAATTTCACTTATATTGCTACTTCAAACATATTATAACATACTATATTTTGACAGATGTAGTCAAAATAGTGACACCAATGTATTAAAGAGAGTTCAGTTTTTTTGATAATAAAAATTTTAAATGTGTTATAGTTAAACTCACTCACATATTTGGCTTTTGATGGACCACACTGAGAAGGCGGCCATTCAAGTATTTCTCACCTAACTACCTCCAACACTCTGACCACCTCTACACTGTTTCTGCCAGCACTTCTTGGTGTGCTTTACCTCAGCCAGCATGTTGTTCCTCCTCAGCTGAGGCCTCGGACTGAAGGTCTCCCTGCACTGAGGGCAGCTGTACTTTCCTTTCTGCTTCTCTTGGTCCCAGCATCCTTTAATACAGCTCTTGCAGTAACTGTGTCCACAGGGAAGAGTGACAGGCTCTGTTAGCAGGTCCAAACACACTGAACAGCAGAACTGATTCTGATCCAAAGCACCACGTTTCTGCGGCTGCCGCTCAGCCATTTTGATGTGCTTCACTGAGACAGGGAAGAGTCTTGGTAAGTTTCGTTTCTCTTTTAGTGGGCAGGGTTCACACAGTGTGTGGGGTGGGGGGTGGGGGGTGGGCTTTCAAGAGCACAGCTCCTCCATTGTGAGCACAAACAAGCTACACATGTGCCTTGAAAAAACTACTTTCTATTCAGTTGCCAGTTCATGGTTAGTTCTAGATTGGTGTATTTAGTTACTGCAAGTTTTATCCAGGTGTAAAGTAGCAATAAACTAACCAGATTCACTTTGAGCCATGTGTATCTGGCTACTTTGTTGCTAGTTATAACTACATGTAAACAATTTGTTTCAAACCCTGACATGTACCTTAAAGCCAGAGTTGGTGAAGAACTTTTGTTGAAGTCATCATTTGTTGAAATTCTCCTTACATCCCAGAACATCCACCAAGAAATTAATGATTAAAAAAAATACATATCTTCAATATCAATATCACTTTTTACAACAACTTCATTGAAATATCAAAACAGGGACATGACACATGAGGTGGGCAATAAAGGTACTCTCTGCCGTTGTCTTTTCGGCCTGTGTGGGTGACTTTACTACGTGTTGTATTTAAGAACAGACTGTAAATTCTGAGTGAAACTCAAAATGGAAACATTTAAAACATGACAGAACAAATTATATCTTGAATTTATTGTAGCACCACAAAACAGACTCATCAACAGAGACACTGATAAGTGTAAAATAAAGAGCTAAAATTGCCAAAAAAAAAACAAAAAAAAAAAAAACTACAATAAATGCCCTTCATCTGTCCCATATAGAATTGATTTTTAATCTAATTATGGAATTACTAAAAACTTAAAGTCTTATAATTCATGGTCTGAATTTATTAAAGCTGGCACAACAGAAGAGACACAACACACAACAACTCTTGAATCACTCACAACCAAAATGCAAAATCTCTTCAATAAAGAATCAAACTAATGAAAACAAAACCATTATTAAAGGAAATTGTTTCAGATAATTTCAGATTCTTCAACTCAGAATTACATTTGATTTTCCTTAGAAATATTTCTACATACAGAAATAGAGAGAATATAAAGTTTGTCTAGTCTTTATCTACCAACAAGGTCATTTTAATAAAAAGTTAAAATAAACCTTTGTTGTATGTAACTATTCCTAATGTAAGTATGTAATAAGTAAATAATAGAAACATAACACAGCTCAAACAGCACAACAAACCGCAGCCTCCAAACTGGCCACTCGGTTGAATCACCTCAAGTCTTCCCAAAGGTTGGATTTATTACAGGACTGTTGCTTTAGTCTGCTTTGGTTTTATCTAAATGTAAACTGGAAACTGAGTGCATCTCAACACAGGCCGGGGGTATCCAGTTATATTGGAGAGCCAATTAAAGCCTGATCAACAGTAGCACACACACACAAAATCACCCCAATGTATGTTTTATCACCATAACTTGACCAGTTGTGCATAATATCCACGAGTTGACTGGGATGAATAACTCCTGAGCATGAGGCCAGGATAGAGAGGCTGAGTGAACGTGGTGCTTTCTTTATGAAGCAGAGTCATCGTGTCAGAGATGCTGTAAAAGGACAGAGTGCCTGAGTGATAATCCAGGTACACTCCGATCATGGAGGATCGAGGGCCTGACACTGTTCTGGTCTTTGAGTTGTGTCGGAAAGAGTAACCATCAGGGGAGCAGTCCAAACTCCACGACTTCTTATTATTTCCAAAATCTTGGCCGCTGATGTCTTTGTATGACACTGCCACAGACCAAGTACAACCAGAAAATGTGACCTCCCAGTAACATCGCTGTGACAAACCCTCTCTGCACAAGACCTGGCTGATCCTCACAAGACTTTGTTGTCCGTATGAATTATAATAAGATACCATAACGTCTTCACTCGTCACCCGCCGGTATTCTTGTGAAATGGACAATTCCCCGCAGACTGAGTTCTGATCCAGTGTTAGAGGACAGCAGTCTGACAGAAGAGCAAAACAGAAAAAACTATATTAACATCAGCCTCTTAAGATTCGGTTCATTATTAATGTGCTGGTATATTATGGAACTAAGTGTTTTACTCACAGCGTAAAAACTCTTCTCTGGTCTTTGGCACAGGTGGTAACACAACATCTATGGTAGACACTAACAAAAAAGAAAAGTCCTAAATATCACTGGATGTGAATAAAACCACTATATGACCCTGGATTTGTAGATTTGTGTCAGGTACCTGTGGCAGTGATCCTGGGCCATGCGTTGTTCAGGAGGCTCTCTACGTCCTCGCCCAGCTTAGACAAGCAGTCAGTCAGAGTCTTGAATGAATTTGGAGGACAAACAACAGGAGCAGGACTTAAGTCTGGACAGGAGGAGGAGAGGGACCTGAAACTCTGAGGACAGAAATAAAAACAAAAAATGTTACTAGCACAATATTTACTGTATATAAAAACATATACAATGTAGTGTATTTGAGGTCAGTTTCCTTCATTTGCCAAACTTCCTGGTCCAGAATACATCACCAGCGAGCTTTCAATGAAGATGTAACAAAATGAAAACTTGATATTCCAGTGTGGTCATAATATGTTGCACTGTCAGATGTGGCCAGCAGATGTCACTGTTGAGCAGCTTTAAACTTCAACGGAGTGAGTGAGTGAGTGCAGCTCCTGTCTGGTACCTGAATGAAGTGGATGTGGTCGTCCATATGAGAAAGCTGTTCCAGTTCAGTGTCTCTTGCCCTCAGCTTGGTGATCTCTTCCTCCAGCTGCGCCTGCAGCTTTTCAGCTTGAGCGATGGCAGTCTTCTCCTGAGCTTTCATTAGATCCTTCACCAACGAGCGTTTTTTCTTTATGGAGGAGATCAGCTCATCAAAGATCTCATCACTGGTCTTCAGTGTAGTCTGGCTTCCCTTCTGTTCATACAAAGAAAATCAAGATTTTTCTTTTTAAATGATCTTATATTTAAGTTCAGATTTTTTATTTTTGACGCAGTGGGGTTTACAAGCACACCACGGTCAGCACAGACAAGGATCAAATACTGAAGTCTAATTTCCATACCTTGAAATCCATCATAGCTTGGACCAGCTTCTTCAGATCCTCCTCCCGCTTCTTGTAGCTCCTCTGGACTTCCTTCTGATTCACAAGCAGCTGTTTCTGAAAGAAAGTGTTGGAAAGTCAGAATAAAAACAGGATTGAATTTGAAAGTGGACTTTCGTGGAATCTCTGTCACTAAAACCAAGTTCATTTTCACTGCATTCTGTTCTTATTTACATTTTACACAGCATCCAAACTCTTTAGGAATCGGTGGTCGTTGTACCTGTTCCACAGCCCTCTGTGCTGCAGCTGACACCGTTTGGTGCGTCTTATGCTCATCTACAATGCACAGATAGCAGATGCACTTCTTGTCTGTCTGGCAGTAGACCTCCATCAGCTTGTTGTGCTTCGTGCACATCTTGTCCTGCAGTGGGACTGTAGCAGAGACCAGCTGATGTGTCTTCAGCACAGGGACACTGTGGTGAGGCTTGATGTGAGCTGGACAGTAAGATGCCAGACACGTCAGGCAGGACATCGTGGCTTTCTTGGGTTTGTTCTCAGAGCAGAAATCACAGGGAACATCTGCTGGGCCGGCACAGTCCACATCAGCAGCAGCAGCATGAGGAGAGGCCTGCTGGGTGCTCGACTTCTTTAACGTCTCCACAACCTGCAGAAAGGAAGGTGGTGAGAAATACTTTCGATTTCATGACATACAGGACAAAAGGACTTGTACGGTAGTATTTGTTGACTCCTGACCACTTTCAGCCATTTAAATGCATCCTGCTACTGCAGTTAGACCTGCTAGTGGAATAGCCACCGATTTTGGCCACCAGATGTGTTAAAAACAAGCACATTTGCTGGTTGGGTGGTTTAAGAAAAGTTGTAAATTATTTTACCTAGAAATTCAGTTTGTATAGTAAAGGGCATGGTTTAAGCAGGCAGCTTACAGAGAAGATAAACTTTTTTCTTTTACAAGCTTCATGTGTTATGAACCACAAAGCGATGTCACAATTAAAGATTCAATCTGAGCTCTTATTACTATTATAATTTCACCGAAGTATTAGTTCAGTATTTTTGATGATAGCAATAATTTTAAATATGTTATACGTTATACTTAAACTCACTCACATGTTTGGCTTTCAATGGACCAAACTGAAAAGGCTGCCATGCAAATAGCTCTCGCCTAACTAATGACCACCTCTACACTGTTTCTGCCAGCACTTCTTGGTGTGCTTTACCTCAGCCAGCATGTTGTTCCTCCTCAGCTGAGGCCTCGGATTGAAGGTCTCCCTGCACTGAGGGCAGCTGTACTTTCCCTTCTCCTCTTCTTGGTCCCAGCATCCTTCAATACAGCTCTTGCAGTAACTGTGTCCACAGGGAAGGGCAACAGGCTCTTTTAGCAGGTCCAAACACACTGAACAACAGAACTGATTCTGATCCAACACAGCAGCATCTTTCTGCTGCTCAGCCATTTTGATGTGCTTCACTAACACAAGGAAGAGTCTTGGTAAGTTTCGTTTCTCTTTTAGTGGGCAGGGTTCATACAGTAGTGATGTGTCGTTCGCGAGCGTAACAGCTCTGAGAGCCGGCTCTTTGAAGTGAACGACGGGAGCCGGCTCCTGATTGGGCGGGAGCTCATTGCGCTGAGCAGAGGGGGGGAGTTACACACGCAGCAGCAGCAGCACACGAAGGGGTCAAGAGAGCAGAGAGAGAGCAACACGGAGGGACATTTATCAACCAAAAGTAAGTTAAGAAAATGAGTGAAAACAGAAAAGGGAGCCACATATGGAGTCACTTTAATTATATTGATGGCTCCAAAGCAGAGTGCATTGTCTGCAGGATGAAAATTTCATATCGAGCCGGCTCCACCAACAACCACAGGCACTTAAGAACTGTCCACCCAACAGTTCCACTGGAGAAGCGACCAGTTGATCCTGGTATTAATGAAGGTGCCAGTGTGTCGTCTGCAACTGTTGCTGCTGTTGCTGTTAAATATTTTTAATTTATATTTTGGTGTGTCGTGTGTTTTTCAGGGATTCTGTGTTGCTTGACTTTAAAGTTGCTTAGCATGAAAAAGTTTAAAGTTTAGATTAGTTGAAAGTTCACTGTAGAGTGAAAAAATAAAGGCATATTTATATAATAAACATATATAAATAAAAAGTCTAATACAGTTTTTTTTTTACATTATTAATTCATTTTGTGCATAATGTTACATTATTATTGGTAATATATCGATTAAAGCAACAAAAAAATCTGAAGAGCCGTTTGGGAGCCGAAAGAACCGACTCTTTTTAGTGAGCCAAGCCGAAAGAGCCGGTTCTCTAAAAAGAGCCGGAATTCCCATCACTATCATACAGTGTGTATGTGTATGTGTGTGTGGGGGGGTGGGCCTTTCAAGAGCACAGCCCATCCATTGTGAATGCAAATGAGCAACACATGTGCCTTGAAAAAACTACTTTCTATTCAGTTGCCAGTTCATGGTTAGTTCTAGATTGGTCTATTTAGTTACTGCAAGTTTTATCCAGGTGTAAAGTAGCAATAAACTAACCAGATTCACTTTGAGCCATGTGTATCTGGCTACTTTGTTGCTAGTTATAACTACATGTAAACAATTTGTTTCAAAACCTGACATGTACCTTAAAGCCAGAGTTGGTGAAGCACTTTTGTTGAAGTCATCATTTGTTGAAATTCTCCTTACATCCCAGAACATCCACCAAGAAATTAATGATTAAAAAAAATACATATCTTCAATATCAATATCAATTTTTACAACGACTTTATTGAAAGATACAGAACAGGGACATGACACATGAACTGAGGTGAGCAATAAGGGTACTCTATGCCTTTGTCTTTTCGGCTTGTGTGGTTGACTTTATATTTTTATTAAAAAATAAATAAATATATTTTTTAGATTTAAGAACAGACTGTTGATTCTGAGTGAAACTCAAAATGGAAATTTTTCAAACATGAAAAAAACAATTATATCTTGAATTTATTGGAGCACAACAAAACAGACTCGTCAACAGAGACACTGATAAGTGTAAAATAAAGAGCTAAAATTGCCCCCCCCCCCCAAAAAAAATACTACAATAAATGTCCTTCATCTGTCCCATATAGAATTGATTTTTAATCTAATTATGGAATTACTAAAAACTTAAAGTCTTATCATTCATGGTCTGAATTTATTAAAGCTGGCACAACAAAAGAGACACAACACACAACAACTGTTGAATCACTCACAACCAAAATGCAAAATCTCTTCAATAAAGAATCAAACTAATGAAAACAAAACCATTATCAAAAGAAATTGTTTCACATAATTTCAGATTCTTGAACTCAGGATTACATTTGATTTTCCTTAGAAATATTTCTACATACAGAAATAGAGAGAATATAAAGTTTGTCTAGTCTTTATCTACCAACAAAGTCATTTTAATAAACGGTTAAAATAAACCTTTGTTGTATGTAACTATTCCTAATGTAAGTATGTAATAAGTAAATAATAGAAACATAACACAGCTCAAACAGCACAACAAACCGCAGCCTCCAAACTGGCCACTCGGTTGAATCACCTCAAGTCTTCCCAAAGGTTGGATTTATTACAGGACTGTTGCTTTAGTCTGCTTTGGTTTTATCTAAATGTAAACTGGAAACTGAGTGCATCTCAACACAGGCTGGGGGTATCCAGTTATATTGGAGAGCCAATTAAAGCCTGATCAACAGTAGCACACACACACACACACACACACACACACACACACACACACACACACACACACACACACACACACACACACACAAAAACACCCCAATGTATGTTTTATCACCATAACTTGACCAGTTGTGCATAATATCCACGAGTTGACTGGGATGAATAATCCCTGAGCATGAGGCCAGGATAGAGAGGCTGAGTGAACGTGGTGCTTTCTTTATGAAGCAGAGTCATCGTGCCAGAGATGCTGTAAAAGGACAGAGTGCCTGAGTGATAATCCAGGTACACTCCGATCATGGAGGATCGAGGGCCTGACACTGTTCTGGTCTTTGAGTTGTGTCGGAAAGAGTAACCATCAGGGGAGCAGTCCAAACTCCACGACTTCTTATTATTTCCAAAATCTTGGCCGCTGATGTCTTTGTATGACACTGCCACAGACCAAGTACAACCAGAAAATGTGACCTCCCAGTAACATCGCTGTGACAAACCCTCTCTGCACAAGACCTGGCCGATCCTCACAAGACTTTGTTGTCCGTATGGATCATAATAAGGTACCGTAGAGTCTTCACTCGTCACCCGCCGGTATTCTTGTGAAATGGACAATTCCCCGCAGACTGAGTTCTGATCCAGTGTTAGAGGACAGCAGTCTGACAGAAGAGCAAAACAGAAAAAACTATATTAACATCAGCCTCTTAAGATTCGGTTCATTATTAATGTGCTGGTATATTATGGAACTAAGTGTTTTACTCACAGCGTAAAAACTCTTCTCTGGTCTTTGGCACAGGTGGTAACACAACATCTATGGTAGACACTAACAAAAAAGAAAAGTCCTAAATATCACTGGATGTGAATAAAACCACTATATGACCCTGGATTTGTAGATTTGTGTCAGGTACCTGTGGCAGTGATCCTGGGCCATGCGTTGTTCAGGAGGCTCTCTACGTCCTCGCCCAGCTTAGACAAGCAGTCAGTCAGAGTCTTGAATGAATTTGGAGGACAAACAACAGGAGCAGGACTTAAGTCTGGACAGGAGGAGGAGAGGGACCTGAAACTCTGAGGACAGAAATAAAAACAAAAAATGTTACTAGCACAATATTTACTGTATATAAAAACATATACAATGTAGTGTATTTGAGGTCAGTTTCCTTCATTTGCCAAACTTCCTGGTCCAAAGAATACATCACCAGCAAGCTTTCAATGAAGTTGTAACAAAATGAAAACTTGATATTCCAGTGTGGTCATAATATGTTGCACTGTCAGATGTGGCCAGCAGATGTCACTGTTGAGCAGCTTTAAACTTCAACAGAGTGAGTGAGTGAGTGCAGCTCCTGTCTGGTACCTGAATGAAGTGGATGTGGTCGTCCACATGAGAAAGCTGTCGCAGTTCAGTGTGTCTTGTCCTCAGCTTGGTGATCTCTTCCCCCAGCTGCGCCTGCAGCTTTTCAGCCTGAGCGATGGCAGTCTTCTCCTGAGCTTTCATTAGATCCTTCACCAACGAGCGTTTTTTCTTTATGGAGGTGATCAGCTCATCAAAGATCTCATCACTGGTCTTCAGTGTAGTCTGGCTTCCCTTCTGTTCATACAAAGAAAATCAAGATTTTTCTTTTTAAATTATCTTACATTTAAGTTCAGATTTTTTATTTTTGACACAGTGGTGGTTTATAAGCACACCACGGTCAGCACAGACAAGGATCAAATACTGAAGTCTAATTTCCATACCTTGAAATCCATCATAGCTTGGACCAGCTTCTTCAGATTCTTCTCCCGCTTCTTGTAGCTCTTCTGGACTTCCTTCTGATTCACAAGCAGCTGTTTCTGAAAGAAAGTGTTGGTGCAGGAAATTCCTCATTCTGAACAGCTTTATTAGAATAATTAAATCATTAACAGTCATTAGCCATTAATATCATCCATAAGTCAGAATAAAAACAGCATTGAATTTGAAAGTGGACTTCTGTGGAATCTCTGTCACTAAAACCAAGTTCATTTTCACTGCATTCTGTTCTTATTTACATTTTACACAGCATCCAAACTCTTTAGGAATCGGTGGTCGTTGTACCTGTTCCACAGCCCTCTGTGCTGCAGCTGACACCGTTTGGTGCGTCTTATGCTCATCTACAATGCACAGATAGCAGATACACTTCTTGTCTGTCTGGCAGTAGACCTCCATCAGCTTGTTGTGCTTCGTGCACATCTTGTTCTGCAGTGGGACTGTAGCAGAGACCAGCTGGTGTGTCTTCAGCACAGGGACACTGTGGTGAGGCTTGATGTGAGCTGGACAGTAAGATGCCAGACACGTCAGGCAGGACATCGTGGCTTTCTTGGGTTTGTTCTCAGAGCAGAAATCACAGGGAACATCTGCTGGGCCGGCACAGTCCACATCAGCAGCAGCAGCATGAGGAGAGGCCTGCTGGGTGCTCGACTTCTTTAACGTCTCCACAACCTGCAGAAGGGAAGTTGGTGAGATATACTTTCAATTCCATGACATACAGGACAAAAGGACTTGTACGGTAGTATTTGTTGACTCCTGACCACTTTCAGCCATTTAAATGCATCCTGCTACTGCAGTCAGACCTACTGGTGGAATACCAGTTTGTAGTTTGTATATTAATGGTCGTGGTTTAAGCAGGCAGCTTACGGAGAAGAGAAAAAAGGAGTCAATTTTTGTGAACCACAAAGTGAAATGCTTATGGCCATGTGGTGGCACAATTAAAGATTCAATCTGAGCTCTTATTACTATCATAATTTGACTGAAGTATTAGTTCAGTATTTTTGATAACAGCATCCATCCATTTTCTATACCGCATATCCCTTTCGGGGTTGCGGGGGGTGCTGGAGCCTATCCCAGAGATGGGGGTACACCCTGGATCGGTCGCCAGTCGATCGCAGGGCACAAACACACAACCATTCACACTCAGTCACCAATTAACCTAATGAGCATGCACGGGAAGAACATGCAAACTTCACACAGAAAGGCCTGACCCAGGAATCGAACCGGCAACCTTGTTGCTGTGAGGCACGCGCCCTACCTGCTGCACCACCGTGCAGCCCTTGATAACAGCAATAATTTTAAATATGTTAAACTCACTCACATATTTGGCTTTTGATGGACCACACTGAGAAGGCGGCCATTCAAGTATTTCTCACCTAACTACCTCCAACACTCTGACCACCTCTACACTGTTTCTGCCAGCACTTCTTGGTGTGCTTTACCTCAGCCAGCATGTTGTTCCTCCTCAGCTGAGGCCTCAGATTGAAGGTCTCCCTGCACTGAGGGCAGCTGTACTTTCCCTTCTCCTCTCCTTGGTCCCAGCATCCCTTAATACAGCTCTTGCAGTAACTGTGTCCACAGGGAAGAGTGACAGGCTCTGTTAGCAGGTCCAAACACACTGAACAGCAGAACTGATTCTGATCCAACACAGCAGCATCTTTCTGCTGCTCAGCCATTTTGATGTGCTTCACTAAGACAGGGAAGAGACCAGGTGAGTTTCATTTATCTTAATGGTCAGGGTTCACACAGTGTGGGGTGGGGGGGGGGGGGGGGGCTTTCAAGAGCACAGCTCCTCCATTGTGAGCGCAAACAAGCTACACATGTGCCTTGAAAAAACTACTTTCTATTCAGTTGCCAGTTCATGGTTAGTTCTAGATTGGTCTATTTAGTTACTGCAAGTTTTATCCAGGTGTAAAGTAGCAATAAACTAACTAGATTCACTTTGAGCCATGTGTATCTGGCTACTTTGTTGCTAGTTATAACTACATGTAAACAATTTGTTTCAAAACCTGACATGTACCTTAAAGCCAGAGTTGGTGAAGAACTTTTGTTGAAGTCATCATTTGTTGAAATTCTCCTTACATCCCAGAACATCCACCAAGAAATTAATGATTAAAAAAAATACATATCTTCAATATCAATATCAATTTTACAACGACTTTATTGAAAGATACAGAACAGGGACAAGACACATGAACTGAGGTGAGCAATAAGGGTACTCTCTGCCCTTGTCTTTTCGGCCTGTGTGGTTGAGTTTACTACGTGTTGTATTTAAGAACAGACTGTAAACTCAGAATGGAAATTTTTAAAACATGAAAAAACAAATTATATCTTGAATTTATTGTAGCACCACAAAACAGACTCATCAACAGAGACGCTAAGTTAAAATAAAGAGTCAAAATTGCCCCCCCCCCAAAAAAAAAATATATATAGCAAGTGTCCTTCATCTGTCCCATACAGAATTGATTTTTAATCTAATTCTGAAATTATTCAAAACTTAAAGTCTTATCATTCATGGTCTGAATTGATTAAAGCTGGCACAACAAAAGAGACACAACACACAGCTACTGTTGAATCACTCACAACCAAAATGCAAAATCTCTTCAATAAAGAATCAAACTAATGAAAACAAAACCATTATTAAAAGATATTCTTTCAGATTCTTGATCTCAGAGTTACATTTGAATTCCCTTAGAAATATTTTCTATAGATAAACGGTTATAATAAACCTTTGATGTAACTCTTCCTGATGTTTCTCTGCACTGATGTCCACTTCAGTCAAAATTCCACAATGAAATAATAATTAGATAAACTGTAGCAACACTGAGCATCCTACAAGCAGCCTAAAAAGACAAATGTTACAGAAGAACACTTTCAGTCACACTCAGCAAAGTTTTGGGATGTTGCGCAGCACGTCCACCAAAAACCCTCCCCTCGCCTCATTTTACTGTCATAACACGAAAATATATTTAAAGGAAAAGAATACAGGCCATTTCTAAAAGAGCGTACAAAGTGGTGTGGAGGTGCGACAGCAATTCATCGGTTAAATCTTACACTGAATCATAAGTCTGGCAGATCATCTAAACACCTTAAAGAAGAAACATAATAAGAATAATAATAGTAATAATTCTCTTTATTTGCGAATATAGTTTGCGTTTCTAGACCCAAAGTGACAACAGCCAGTGATGCAAAACCGCACGCACAGTGATACAAAAACAAAACCTTTCAGCATAAAAGCACACTGGTTAACATTGTAATAAAAGACAGCAGCAGGTGATAAGATGTCTAACAGGAAGCATGTTTAAAAAGGTGCGTCCTAAGACACAGATTTTTTTAAATTTTTTTTTTTTTAAGTGCTCCTGAGCCCATGTATTAATCTCCTTTATCCAATCATGTGTTCACAAAGTAATGCTTCATCCTCACTTGTGATCGACTGAGCCTTTCCTGGATGCCCCTTTCATACCCAATCATGATACTCTCACCTGTCACCAATGAACCTGATTACCTGTGGAAAGTACCAAACAGGTGTTTTTGGAGCATTCCGCTACTTTCTCAGTCTTTAGTTGTTCCTGTCCCAACTTATTTGAAACATTTTGCTGCATCAAATTCAGAATAAGCAGATATTTATACAAGTCATTAAATATATTGTCTTTGTGCTGTTCAGTTGAGTATGCTATGCATTAGCAAAGGGCCACATTGTGTCTTTGGAACTGGGGCTAGAAATATTTCTGTACTTCTATAATAGCAAGAATAATAACGCCAACAACAAAAATGATAATACTGCTCCAAACAATAAGAGGAGGGTGCCAAGGATTGGTACTTTGAGACAAAATGAAAACAGTAGCAATGAGGCAGGTCCTTTAAAAAAGCTTTAATTCATTTAATTTTTGATACCAGCCAGGTTATTCTTCCTGCTATTAGTCCTCCAAATGTTAAAAGTCCTACTGCTACTGCTACTGCTACTGCTGCTGCAGTTGCCATTCCTGCCCCTGCAGCTGCAGCTCCTGCCCCTGCATCTACTTCTGCTGGTCTTTCTTCATCTGCTGCTTTCTTTATTTCAGTTACTGCTTCTTCTGCTTCTGGTTCTTCATCTGTTTTTGCATGTTCCTCCTCCTCTATGTCTACTTCTCCTGGTCTTTCTTCCTCTGCATCTTTCTTTGTTTTAGTTACTGCTTCTTCTTCTTCTTCTTCTTCTTCTTCTTCTTCTGTTTTTGCACGTTCCTCCTCCTCTATGTCTACTTCTCCTGGTCTTTCTTCCTCTGCATCTTTCTTTGTTTTAGTTACTGCTTCTTCTTCTTCTTCTTCTTCTTCTTCTTCTTCTTCTTCTTCTGTTTTTGCACGTTCCTCCTCCTCTATGTCTACTTCTCCTGGTCTTTCTTCCTCTGCATCTTTCTTTATTTCTGGTGCTGGTTCTTCTTCTTCCATTTTGTCTTCTTCTTCTTTTCCTTCTTCTTCTTTTGTTTCTGCTTCTGCTTCCTCATCTACATCTCTTTCTTCATCTTCTCCCCCAGTTCCCTGCAAAACTATAACAGCTGGCTCAATGAAACCTCTTGCCAGTGATTCTGCTGCACTGCCTGTAAATTTGATCCACACATTCTTCGAGACGCTGCTGTTAGCCTTATTGCCGGTGTCTCCTTGCATCATGTTTCCCACTATTGTTCTGACATCCTCTTGCCCTACTTTTCTGCTCGCTGCTTGTAGCATCTTATTGGTGTAGCAGCCTCCTCTGTTTTCCATCACTATCTTGTCTGTTGTGTTGAGCAGCTCTGCCACCTGGAACTCGTTGCTCCTGTAGTCACTGTGTTGGTTGTTCTTCCAGTATGTATTATCAACGACATGGCAGCGGCCACCACATTTCTCCAACAGATCACCGAGACATTCATTCTGATCAACAAACTCCTCAATTTTCATTCCTTGCGGGAGCTGGTTACCATGAGTAAAGACAACGGCAGCATGTTTTAAAGCTTCCTCAGAGAAATACTGAAATATTTTAGCGATGACATCCATCTCCCATTTGGTGACCTCCTCCACATTCAGCACAATGAAAAAAGCATGAGGCCCAGGAGCACACTCTGCGATACACCTCTCTATCTCAGGCAGCAGCTCCTCCTCTGTGGAGCTGGAGTCAAAGAAACCAGGAGGGTCGATCAGAGTAATTCTTCTTCCACCAACAGATTTGGACGCTGTTTGGCATTCGTGCGTTCGCCAGGATGAAGTGTGATTTATCTTGAACACATCCTCTCCAAAGATCGTGTTTGCCAGGCTGCTTTTCCCAGCTCTGTTCTTTCCCAGCAGCACAATCCTGTATGTTTTTAACACTGGAAGAGAACAATGATATAAAATGAACACGGTGCATTTGTGTTGGGTTGGCTCTCTTACCTTGCCACTTGGATTCTGGATGTTTTTTAGTGAAAAGACACACGTGCAGAAATATTAGATGTAATAAAATAATATTGCAGAGAAAAGATACTGCTGACAACATTTGTTAATGTCACTGCCAAAAATCTGAGTGGAGAACATTTTGCTACTGTGCACATTAATGGCTGAATTAGGGTGAAAATGAAGCAATTGGAGAGAAAACTTCCATCCATCCATTATCTATACCGCCTATCCCTTTCGGGGTTGCGGGGGGCTGGAGCCTATCCCAGCTACAATGGGCGAGAGGCAGGGTACACCCTGAACCGGTTGCCAGCCGATTGCAGGGCCACATGTAATGACAAACATTCACACTCACACTCACACCTATGGACAATTTAGAGTCATCAATTAACCTAATGAGCATGTTTTTGGTCTGTGGGAGGAAGCCGGAGTACCCGGAGAGAACCCACGCATGCACGGGAAGAACATGCAAACTTCACACAGAAAGGCCCCGCCTGACCCGGGGATCGAACCGGCAACCTTCTTGCTGTGAGGCACGCGCACTACCTGCTGCGCCACCGTGCAGCCGGAGAGAAAACTTCATGATTTAAAAATCCTCCAGTGCCAGATGTAGATGTATGTGCACAATAAGTATTTGTGTAAGAGTATGTGGTATATTTGTGTGGGAATGGATATGAGGCTTGTGTATATGTGTGTTTTTACCTTTGATGCTTCTTCCAGCTCGGGCTGTTCCTGCGATGACAATCCTTGTCGGTGACACTAGAAGGAAAAAAATGATGAAGAGTAACTAATACTGAAACATCCTCTTAGCTTTCTGCTTCTTCTCTCACACTTAGAAATATTTTCAATATTCATTCACGTTTATTAAGACTTTGCATGCAATGTAGAACTGTGGTTTATAGTTCTGATATTGAGCATTTGGTTGTTCGTGGGAAATGTAGTAAATTAAAACATTTGCCATTCTCTTTTGTTCTTCAATATTAGCTATAAAAATGCTCCCACCATTATTTTCGCTCCGACAAAAAGTGCTTTTTACCTGACGCTGTTTTGACTCTTGCTGTTGTTCCTCTTCTTCCAGTTTCTTCCACACCTCCAGCCTCTCGCTCTGGAGGCATTCGCATCATTGCTGCATCGTCTTCCTCTGCTGCTCCCTCTTCTGCTCCTCTTCTCGATCCCTTGCTGTCTTGCAAAACTACAACTGCTGGCCCAAAGAAAGATTTGGCCAAAGACTCTGCTGCAGGGCCTGTCAGTTTGATCCAAACACTCTTAGAGACATTGTTGTGAACTTTATTGGTGGAGTAGCCTCCGTTGTTTTCCATCACCATCTTGTCTATTGTGTAGAGCAGCTCAGCCACCTGGAACTGGTTACCTCTGCAGCTGTCCCCTTTGTTTTTTTACCAGTATTTGCTATCAATGACACTGGCCGCTGCAGTTCTTCCACCAGATCACTCAGATGTTTGCTGTCAGAATAGAAGGAGAAAAATGGAAATGTATTATTAATATTGTACATTTGTATCAGAATTTTCTATTTGTTTGCAGTGCTGGCAGACAAAATGTGCATTGATTCTCTAAATGACAAGGCGATGACATTTTCTGTAATGTTATTCAAAATATGATTATATTTTATTTTCCAGCATTAAGTGTTCACTTCAACGTTGATGCTCGCTCATGGACGGCAAGTGTGAGAAACAGGATGCTGACTGCAGTTCACTTAACAGCCAGTGGTGTCAACAAGGGTTCTGATCCCCTGATTTCTCCTCTGACACCACCATGAGGTTGACAAAATGTAACCTTAGGTAGTGACCACGATAAACATACATGCTAACATCAATAGCATTGTTATTGTGTACATGCTAGCATGCTAATGTTAGCATTCAGCTCAAAACACGACTATGCACAGCCTGAGTGTGCCAGTAGACTCTTTAATGTCGTTATGAAAACAAATATATTTTCTGAGGGTATCAGAATCCATATCCCAATAAATTGGAGAATAGGCATCAAAAACAGTAAAATTCATGCATAAAGTTGCAATGTGTTTTCAAAACTCTGCATGCCATTAACAACATGGCATCCCTGCAGCCACATTTCCCTGACTCTGCTCTCATCAGTTGGCAAAGGAGAGAGAACTTTGCACTTTAACTTGACAACAGGCCAGAAACTCGACTCCAGCTAATGTTGCTTGTGCTGCCATCTGGAGGTGGCTGAAAGGGTGCAATGGCACGTCACAGAAGGGGTGTTTTGGTGGTTCAAGCTGCAGTTTCTGTTTAATCACTTTGTCTCACACTCTCTCTCCTGTGTCCTCCCTCTATGTCTCTTTATTCCCCTGTTTTCACATCTCCTTCTGAGGGGAAACATTAGAAAGCACAACGATCGACCCGTCACAGATACCAAACATGTGACTCGTCCTTCCACACAGGAGGCTGCATGTTTAGATATTTCAGCATGTTCTGCATTAGCCAGTGGGTCCACTGATTTGACAGCATGTTCCAAATATGATCACACTATCTCATAGTTAGTTACAGTGAGCAGTGCCAATTAATAACTTACCTTCCACGTTGTTGAAAGAGAGATCTGTGAAGAGAAAGAATGGCTTGCATCCAGCAGACAGCTGTCCTCTGTCCTGTGTCTTCTCCTGTGCTCTAATTCAGAGTTATGCTAGCTCCATTTTCACTTTCTGTTTCAGGTGTGTGTGTGTGTGTGTGTGTGTGTGTGTGTGTGTGTGTGTGTGTGTGTGTGTGTGTGTGTGTGTGTGTGTGTGTGGATGGGTGGGGGGGGGGGATTCCGCTGTATGTCTAAATTTGGCTAAACTCTTAAGTTTCTTTTATTTTTGTTTTTTTATGGGCTAATATCCCGTATTGTAAGATATAGAAGTCTTTATTAAGTGACAGATGCATCTAGCAAAATCGTCATCTGTGAAGTCACAAACAAGGCGGCTTTTAGTTCAAATCAGCGGTTTATAAAAGAGGTCCTCGTGTAATTAAGAGAGGTTGATGTCCATCCTTGATCTGACATCAAACAGACACGTATTAAATAAAATGTCATCCGTTTAAAGCGGAAAGAAAAGCTCCCGTCTTCCACAGTCGGACCTTAACAGTGTGACACCCAGCGGAAGTAAACACAACAAGCGCCAGCAGCGTGAGCTGCAGGGGTGAACTGGAGGACTGATAGTCGTCACTGTAGCACAGCTAATTATTGAATTTGTAATTAAACAACAATGTCTTCAGTGGAGCATTTGAGACAGTTTGTCAACGAGCGGCTAACTGCTGCTGCTCAAGAAATATTCGCAGTTTTTACAAAAACTATCGTCGAGTACGAGGAAGAGATCGATCGTCAGCGCAAACTGCTGGATATCGTTTGGAAACCTGAAGTAAAGTTACACAGGATAGGTGTGTAAAAACGACTTGACAGCGAATTCTTCTTCTACTCAATGTAATGCCAGTTGGTTAAATGTATGCTAGTTAGCTCGCATGTCTCCATGTTTCTCTTCTCCATCACAGTAGTATCTCTTCCTTTTGTTGTGTGTCCCTCCAGAGCTCCCACAGCAACATGTCTGTACGGAGGAGGAGGTTCACTGTGATCAGCAGCTGTGTGTTCAGGAGAGGAGCTCCAGTGTGGACCGAGAGGACCCAGAGCCTCCACAGATTAAAGAGGAGCAGGAGGAGCAGCTGCTTGTTCTGAAGCAGGAGACTGAAACCTTCATGTTGACTCCGACTTCTGATGAAAACCATCACAGTGAACCAGATCCAAAAAATGACCACCAGCTCGTCCATCACAGCTCTGATGTAGCTGAGAGCCGAGATCAGAGAGGAGGCAGGAGTGGAGAGTCAGGATCAACTGAAGATGCAGAGCCAGAGCCAAAGGAAAGACGTCACAAGAGAGAAAGACACAGGAGTGATGCATCTAACTCTAACCTGTCAGAGATGAACTGTGATGCTCACACAGGTAAAAAGTCTGTCAAATGTGACACATGTGGAAAGACTTTTAAGTGTCAATCCTTGTTAAATAGACACATGAGAAGCCACACAGGTGAGAGACCGTATTCTTGTGACACCTGTGGAAAAAGATTCAGTCAAACGTCAGTGTTAAACGCCCATTTAAGAATCCACACAGGTGAGAAGCCGCACCTCTGCAAGACCTGCGGGAAAAGATTCTGTCGAATGTCACAATTGAAAAGACATATGTTAGTTCACACAGGTGAGAGACCGTACATTTGCAAAACATGTGGGAAAGATTTCAGATCCAGGAGCATCTTGAATGTCCACATGAGAATCCACACAGGTGAGAAGCCGTACCTCTGTAAGACCTGCGGGAAAAGATTCAGTGACTTATCAACATTGAAAACACATGTCAGAATCCACACAGGTGAGAAGCCGTACATTTGCAACACCTGTAGGAAGAGATTCCGTCGGACTCAAGACTTGAAAAGACACATCAGTTCACACTGCTGAGAGACCATACATTTGCAAAATATGCAGGAACGATTTCAGATATAACAGCAGCTTGAAAGTCCACGTGAGGACACGCACACGTGAGAAGCCGTGCATTTGCATCACCTGTTGGAAGAGATTCTGCCGGCTGTCACGCTTGAAAAGACACATGTCAGTCCACACAGGTGAGAGAGCGTACGCTTGCTGAACGTGGGGAAGGTTTCAGAGTGAGAGTTGAGTTGACGGTCCACGTAAGAAGAGCCCACGCTGGTGCGTGGCCACACCTCTGTACGACCTGCAGGGTCAAAGCATTTGCATTGAGAACTTTTACTCAAATGACATGTTTGAAAAACCACCTGATTGAACTGACTTTATTTTTTTACTTAATGCTAATGAGTGTTACTACATGTACTGTCTTAAAGTTTATTATCCATTGATTGACTGATGGTGAAGCCAGTTTCAAGTTGGATATTGACTCTGGATTCAGCGTCGTCTTCTCTCTCAGTGTTGGCAGGAGGAGGACGTTAGCTCACCTCCAGCCCTCGTGTTCAACCCCTCGGCGTTCCTGGGGACCTTATATGAATAATGTGTATAATGTGTGTGTATGGAAACATTATACATACCTCACTTCAGTATATTACTGTTTAAAACACTAACTTGTTCAATATCATCATGCTGAGTTGCTCATGTGTCAAAGTGTTTTTGAAAAAAATGAATAAATTTGCCTCATTAGCACACTTGATCTCATTGTTTATTATATATAGATATTTGTATTGAACGTGCTTTTTCAAAAGTTTCATCTACTTTTCTGAGCTCAAAATTTGTGAAGACAGGTGTCAGAGAAAGGACACAAAGCAGTCGAGCACAAGAAAGTGAAGAAGGGGAACAGCAGTTACTGTGTGACCTGACCCAGTGACTCCAGATCAATAGTGACATTTATCAGCACACTGGCCAAACAGAACTCACTTCTTTTTATTGGATTCTAGTGCAGTTAGCCGAGGGTTGACAAACTCTCTCAAATACTCAACTGAGGACACTGTTGTTCAATAACATATTCAACAATTAGCTGTGTTGCTATGACTGCCACAGGTCCTCCAGTGACTTCGACACAGGAGTGCAGCTACCAGTGCGGGCTCTTGTGTTTACTCCCGCTGGGTGTCACACTGTTAACGCCAGACAGTGGAGCTGCGGGAGCTTTCCGTTCTGCTTTCAACTGATGAAGTTTTATTCAAAATGTGTTTGATATCAGTAACAAGGACGGACATCAACTCCGCTTCATGTTACCCCTCTGAGCTCCACATTCAGCTCTTTGTGATTTCACAAACTGTCGTGTTTTACACGATCAAGCTTTACACTCCAGAATCGTTTATCACTTAACAAAAACTTTTATACGCCATAATGTTCTTTTGCATTTCATAAGGTTAGTCAGGACAAAGATGAGGATGAAGCGACTCCTTGTGTAGACAATCTGGATCGATTTTTATTGTTAAATTTTACTTTTTTTTTTTTTTTGGTAATTGAAGCTTGGCTGCTTTCCAAACCAATACGTCTCATCTTCAATGGATGTTGTCTGAGTGGAACCTTTCCGGGGCTCTGCAAAGAGGCTAAACTCGTACATTTACCCACCGAAGCAGCAGCAGCAGCAGCAGCAGCAGCAGCAGCAGAACTGGCTCGCATTGTGGATCTATTAATACACTCCCTGTACATTACTTCTGTGAAAAACTTCGACATACTTGTTTCAATAAGTTTGTCAAAGCACTCAATCTGGCCTTGAACAAAACCTCCGCAGTAAGACAGCAAGCTGTGACCGTCTGCTGGCGGGTCGACACCACTTCTCACCTCTGAATCAAACAGAGCAAAGCAACATAAGTTAGAAAAGCATAACAGGCAAATTGGGGGGATTGATGCAATTCCGCGCTGACTGACAAAAATTCAGGAACTGCAGAAAAACTCTGCAGGTGTGGTGTGTGAGGATAAAGAATAAGGAGCAATGCACAAGCGTAGAGATGCAAAAGTGTATTTTATTCAGGAGGGGAACACGTCTCAGCAGGAGTTTGAGCTACATGGTTTGTCCTGTGTACAGTGTATTGATCCTCAGGGGGTTGTTCAAGCATGTCATTTGAGGAAAAGTTCTCTAACGAGTGTTGCAACTGTGTGGTTCTCACTTCCACGAGTTCAACTGTGCTTCGCCCCCGCAGGTCTTGCAGAGGTCACGCTCTCACCAGCGTGGTCAACTCAACTCTCACTGTGAATCACTCTTGAATCCGTCAGAATCTCTTCCTCCAGGTGTTGCAAATGTACGGTTTCTCACCTGTGTGGATTCTGACATGTGTTTTCAATGTTGATAAGTCACTGAATCTTTTGCCACAGGTCTTGCAGAGGTATGGCTTCTCAACTGTGTGTCCTCATGTGGACTTTCAAGTTCCTGTTAAGTCTGAAATCTCTCCCGCATGTTTTGCAAATGTAAGGCATCTCAGCAGTGTGAACTAACGTGCCGATTCAACTCGAGTCCGACAAAATCTCTTCTGAAAGGTGATTCAAATGTACAGCTTCTCACCTGTGTGGATTCTGACATGTGTTTTCAATGCTGATGAGTCAATGAATCTTTTCCCGCAGGTCTTGCAGAGGTACGGTCTCTCGCCTGTGTGAACTGACATGTGTCTTTTCAATTGTGACATCTGGCAGAATCTTTTCCTGCAGGTCTTGCAAAGGTACGGCTTCTCACCTGTGTGGATTCTTAAGTGTCTGTTCAACACTGACGCTTGACTGAATCTTTTTCCACAGGTGTCACAAGAATACGGTCTCTCACCTGTGTGGCTTCTCATGTGTCGATTTAACTTGGATTGACACTTAAAAGTCTTTCCACATGTGTCACATTTGACAGACTTTTTACCTGTGTGAGCATCACAGTTCATCTCTGACAGGTTAGAGTTAGATGCATCACTCCTGTGTCTTTCTCTCTTCTGACGTCTTTCCTTTAGTTTTGGCTCTGCATCTTCAGTTGATCCTGACTCTCCACTCCTGCCTCCTCTCTGATCTCGGCTCTCAGCTACATCAGAGCTGTGATGGACGAGCTGGTGGTCATTTTTTGGATCTGGTTCATTGTGATCCTTTTCATCATAAATCGGAGTCAACATGAAGGTTTCAGTCTCCTGCTTCAGAACAAGCAGCTGCTCCTCCTGCTCCTCTTTAATCTGTGGAGGCTCTGGGTCCTCTCGGTCCACACTGGAGCTCCTCTCCTGAACACACAGCTGCTGATCACAGTGAACCTCCTTCTCCGTACAGACATGTTGCTGTGGGAGCTCTGGAGGGACACACAACAAAAGGAAGAGATACTACTACTACTACTATATTGAGTAGAAGAAGAATTCTCTGTCCCCTGTGTTATGACAATAAGTCGTTTTTACACACCTATCCTGTGTAACTTTACTTCAGGTTTCCAAACGATATCCAGCAGTTTGCGCTGACGATCGATCTCTTCCTCGTACTCGACGACAATTTTTGTAAAAACTGCCAATATTTCTTGAGCAGCAGCAGTTAGCCGCTCGTTGACAAACTCTCTCAAATGTTCCACTGAAGACATTGTTGTTTAATTAAAAATTCAATAATTAGCTGTGCTACAGCGACGACAATCAGTCCTCCAGTTCACTCCTGCAGCTCACGCTGCTGGCGCTTGTTGTGTTTACTTCCGCTGGGTGTCACACTGTTAAGGTCCGACTGTGGAGGGCGGAGCTGGACAAGAGTTACTTCACAGTTTCAGATCAAAATGAAAAGTATTACCAACTTATAAAATCAAAATGTATTGTTAAACCATCCAGCGGGTTGTAAAATTGGGGAAAATGAGCTCCACTCGACGCGCTGGAACTAATAAATATTACACGAAATGGCATCAATCATTAGAGTCAAATATTAGAGGCCATGCATAGTCGTCATTTAACGTCTTATTTTTAAACATAATTTGCACCTAATACTTCCGTACTGTTCCTTAACTAACTTGTTGAGTGTGTTGTGAATGGCACTTTAGTATTTCCAACTGAATAATCAGAATATTTCGTCCAACACCATTTCTTTTTTAATGGAAAATCATCGTCTGTGAAGTCACAAACAAGGTGGCTGTTCGTTCAAAGCAGTGGTTTATAAAAGATGACCAGATGTCCTTGAAGCGAGGTTGATGTCCATCCTTTTAACGGATATTAAACTGATAAGTTTGGAATAAGATGCCATCCGCTGTAAGCGGAAAGAAAAGCTCCCGCCTTCCACTGTCGGAACCTTAGCGGCGTGACGTTGGCGGAAGTAAAAACACTCCATGTGCTGAATGCATTCTTACGTTGAACTAACTGGAATACTTATTGTTATCGTAGTAGCTTTATTAAGCTACATAATCACTGAATTTGTGATTTAATAACAATGTCTTCAGTTCACTATTTGAGACTTTGTCAACCCTCGGCTAACTGCACTAAAATCCAATAAAAAGAAGTGAGTTCTGTTTGGCCAGTGTGCTGATAAATGTCACTATTGATCTGGAGTCACTGGGTCACGTCACACAGTAACTGCTGTTCCCCTTCTTCACCTTCTTATGCTCGACTGCTTTGTGTCCTTTCTCTGACACCTGTCTCTTGGCAAATTTTGAGCTCAGAAAAGTAGATGAAACTTTTGAAAAAGCACGTTCAATACAAATATGTATATATAATAAACAATGAGATCAAGTGTGCTAATGAGGCAAATTTATTCATTTTTTTTCATTAACCATTTCCACAAATGAGCAACTCAGCATGACGTGTTGAACAAGACAGTATTTTAAAAAGTAATATACTGAAGTGAGGTATGTATAATGTTTCCATACACACACATTATACACATTATTCATATAAGGTCCCCAGGAACGCCGAGGGGTTGAACACGAGGGCTGGAGGTGAGCTAACGTCCTCCTCCTGCCAACACTGAGAGAGAAGATGACGCTGAATCCAGAGTCAATATCCAACTTGAAAATGGCTTCACCATCAGTCAATCAATGAACAATAAATATTAAACTTTAAGACAATACTTGAGTACATGTAGTAACATTGATTAGCATTAAGTAAAAAAATAAAGTCAGTTCAATCGGGTGGTTTTTCAAGCACCTTTCTGACATGGCTTTTCAAGTTTGAGTAAAAGTTCAACGAGTGTCGCAAATGCTTTGACCCTGCAGGTCTTACAGAGGTGCGGCTTCTCACCAGCGTCAGCTCTTCTCACATGGACCGTCAACTCTACTCTCACTCTGAAACCTTCCCCACGTTCAGCAAGCGTACGCTCTCTCACCTGTGTGGACTGACATGTGACTTTTCAAGTGTGACAGCTGGCAGAATCTCTCCTGACAGGTGTTGCAAATGTACGGCTTCTCACCTGTGTGTTTTCTGACATGGCTTTTCAAGTTACTGCTGAATTTGAAATCTTTCCCACATGTCTTGCAACTGTATGGTCTCTCATCTGTGTGGACTGACATGTGAATTTTCAAGTGTGACAGCCGGCAGAATCTCTTCCGACAGGTGCTGCAAATGTACGGCTTCTCACCTGTGTGGATTATGACATGGTTTTTCAAGTTACTACTGCATTTGAAATCTTTCCCACATGTCTTGCAAATGTATGGTCTCTCACCTGTGTGGACTGACATGTGTCTTTTCAACTGTGACAGCTGGCAGAATCTCTCCTGACAGGTGTTGCAAATGTACGGCTTCTCACCTGTGTGTTTTCTGACATGGCTTTTCAAGTTACTGCTGAATTTGAAATCTTTCCCACATGTCTTGCAAATGTATGGTCTCTCATCTGTGTGGACTGACATGTGAATTTTCAAGTGTGACAGCCGGCAGAATCTCTTCCGACAGGTGCTGCAAATGTACGGCTTCTCACCTGTGTGGCTTCTCATGTGTATATTTAACTTGGATTGACACTGAAAAATCTTTCCACATGTGTCACATTTGAAAGACTTTTTACCTGTGTGAGCATCACAGTTCATCTCTGACAGGTTAGAGTTAGATGCATCACTCCTGTGTCTTTCTCTCTTCTGACGTCTTTCCTCTGGCTCTGGCTCTGCATCTTCAGTTGATCCTGACTCTCCACTCCTGCCTCCTCTCTGATCTCGGCTCTCAGCTACATCAGAGCTGTGACAGACAAGCTGGTGGTCATTTTTTGGATCGGGTTCACTGTGATCGTTTTCATCATAAGTCGGAGTCAACGTGAAGGTTTCAGTCTCCTGCTTCAGAACAAGCAGCTGCTCCTCCTGCTCCTCTTTAATCTGTGGAGGCTCTGGGTCCTCTCGGTCCACACTGGAGCTCCTCTCCTGAACACACAGCTGCTGATCACAGTGAACCTCCTCCTCCGTACAGACATGTTGCTGTGGGAGCTCTGGAGGGACACACAACAAAAGGAAGAGATACTACTGTGATGGAGAAGAGAAACATGGAGACATGCGAGCTAACTAGCATACATTTAACCAACTGGCATTATATGGAGTAGAAGAAGAATTCTCTGTCCCCTGTGTTATGACAATTATTCGTTTTTACACACCTATCCTGTGTAACTTTACTTCAGGTTTCCAAACGATATCCAGCAGTTTGCGCTGACGATCGATCTCTTCCTCGTACTCGACGACAGTTTTTGTAAAAACTGCCAATATTTCTTGAGCAGCAGCAGTTAGCCGCTCGTTGACAAACTCTCTCAAATGTTCCACTGAAGACATTGTTGTTTAATTAAAAATTCAATAATTAGCTGTGCTACAGCGACGACAATCACCCCTCCAGTTCACTCCTGCAGCTCACGCTGCCGACGCTTGTTGTGTTTACTTCCGCTGGGTGTCACACTGTTAAGGTCCGACTGTGGAGGGCGGAGCTGGACAAGAGTTACTTCACAGTTTCAGATCAAAATGAAAAGTATTACCAACTTATAAAATCAAACGTATTGTTAAACCATCCAACGGGTTGTAAAATTGGGAAAACTGAGCTCCACTCGACGCGCTGGAACTAATAAATATTACACGAAATGGCATCAATCATTAGAGTCAAATATTAGAGGCCATGCATAGTCGTCATTTAACGTCTTATTTTTAAACATAATTTGCACCTAATACTTCCGTACTGTTCCTTAACTAACTTGTTGAGTGTGTTGTGAATGGCACTTTAGTATTTCCACCTAAATAATCAGAATAATTCGTCCACCACCATTTCTTTTTTAATGTAAAATCATCGTCTGTGAAGTCACAAACAAGGTGGCTGTTCGTTCAAAGCAGTGGTTTATAAAAGATGACCAGATGTCCTTGAAGCGAGGTTGATGTCCATCCTTTTAACGGATATTAAACTGATAAGTTTGGAATAAGATGCCATCCGCTGTAAGCGGAAAGAAAAGCTCCCGCTCTTTTTTTTTTATTGATAGTGTCCACCACACAATATATACATTACAATATATACAAACACCAGTGTATATACAAATATACAATATATACAAATGTACATATATACATAAACATTTAGGGTACCTGCAAAACTAATTAAACATGTTAAAGGATTCACAAATGTCCAGAGTCTTCATTGCTCTTTTGTCTTTTACACTGTGTAAGGAGGTCATATAAAACTGTACTTCCTTTATAAACTGCTGTATTGTTGGAGGTTTTTGACTCCACTTGCACTTGTGAATATAATACTTGCCATACAATATAAGTAAATTCAAGATGTAACTCTTTCGATGTTCACTAGAACTATTTTCATAAAAAAATAAAACATTCTTTCTCTCAGCCGAATATTGGAACCAGTCTGTACATTGTAGAACTGCTCTACTTTTGACCAAAATATTTGACAACAAACACATTCAAAAAATAAATGGCAGATAGTTTCTGTCTCATGGTTACAAAACACACAGTTTCTCTCCACGACTCCAAATCTTACAACAACATGATTCGTTGGGTAAATTAAATGTAATATTTTGAAGGCTACTTCCTTGATTTTATTTGTTACAAAAAATTTCTGATTGAACGTCCATACAGATGTCCATTCAATATTTTCAAATTTTGAATTCCAGATGGATTTTGACTGAGGGGTTGAGGTTTGGTGGTACAATTTTCTAATATGTTTATTGGTACATTTGTTACTTATTAATTGTACTCCACCAACAGAAAGTTTTGATGAATATTGTGTGTTCTCCTCCTCTCCCCCTTGCAGAAGTGTCAGCAGTCCAGTAGGAATTGCGTCAAAAACTATTGCATATTCTTTAGGAGTGACAGGGATTTTATATTTCGTTAGGAATTCTGTATAGCTGTACAGGTGTCTGTTTCTATTTAATAATTGTGTGACAAATATAATGTTGTTTCCCACCCAACCATCAAGAAACAATGTTTTATTTTTATATTTGATGTCTTTATTGTTCCAGATTAAAGATCTGTGTGGAGAGAAACTGTGCTTGTATATCATTAACCATGACATTAAGGCTTGTTTATGGAAATTAGACAGATTGACAGGAATCTCATTCACATCAAAATTACAATGCAGCAGAAACTCAATACCACCTACCTTCCTAAATAACAGTTCTGGGATAATAAACCATAATTTGTCTTTTTCTTTTATATATCGTTTAAACCAATTGATCTTAAAGACTGTGTTAGATGTGCCAAAGTCCAACACATTTAAACCTCCTTCAGAGTATGAATTACATAGTACATTCTTTTTTAAATAATGTGGTTTGTTTTTCCATATAAAGTCAAACATTTTCCTGTCAATCTGTCCAGTAAATTCTTGTGGAACATCCATGACCATTGCTGGGTAAACTAGTCGTGAAAGACCTTCACTTTTAGCAAGTAACACACGTCCATTCAGAGATAGATCTCTTAACAACCAAAAATCAAATTTCTTTTCCACTTTTTTTACTAGAGGATCCAGGTTCATATTAGCCCGTTCCTTTTGATTTTTACATATTTTGATACCCAGATATGAAACCACATCTTTAATAGGAATCCCACAGATTTCAAGTAGGTCATTAGGCTTCTCTTTTAAAGCAAACAGATCACACTTTCCAATATTTACAGTTAACCCTGATACCTCTGAAAACTTGTTCAGGCATTCAATGGCTTTTTTAACCTCCTTTCCATTTTTTAGAAAAATTGTGGTGTCGTCTGTTAGTTGGCAACTCTTCATTTCTTTTCTGTCTAATTTAATACCACTAAAGTTGCTTTGATTAATGTGCACTAACATGGTTTGCATGACTAACAGAAATAAAAAGGGTGCAGCAGGATCTCCTTGTTTGATTCCTCTACATATATTAAAGCTCTGTGTTGTGCCTGTAGACAGTCTAACTGAACTTTTACAATCTTTATATAACAGCTGAATGGCAGATTTAATGTAGTTACCAAATCCAAACAGATCTAAGGTTTTGAAGAGAAAGCTGTGAGCTACTTTATCAAAAGCCTTATAATAATAATCCACAAAAAGAATATAGCTGTCGTCTTCAAGCAGATCATTGTAATCAATCAGGTCTAAGATTAAACAAACATTGTTACTTATGTGCCGTCCTTTCATAAAACCTGACTGACACTCATCAATAATTGTATTGAGGCAAGCTTTAAGTCTCTGCGCAAAGATCAATGAAAATAGTTTCTCATCATTATTTATTAAAGTTATAGGTCTCCAATTTTCAACCAGTAATAAATCTTTGCCTGGTTTTGGTATTAAAGTAATAAGTCCTTGAGACATTGTAGGTGGTAGTTTAGCACCCTCAAGATACACATAACAGAAAGTCTGCGATGTCATCTTTGAACTCTTTGTAGAGTTCACTGGTCAATCCATCATTGCCAGGAGATTTATTATCTTTCAATTTGGATATACAAATTTTGATCTCAGCAGCAGTTACTTTCTCATCACATACTTTCTTGGAGTCTTCATCAATACATTTTACTACATTCTTTATTGAGGAAAAAAAGGCTTCATCAGTATTATGAAGCTTCTCAGCATAAAGCTCTTCATAGAAGTTCTTAACATAATTAGAGATTTCCTTCATATTTACTGAGGTCTGACCATTAATGTTACGTTTATGAATGGAGGAGAGTTCAGCATTTCTCTTTTCCAAGTTAAAAAAGTATCTTGTATTCTTCTCTCCCTCCTCCATCCATCTCCGTCTGGATCTTATAAAAGCTCCTTTGGCCTTTTCTTCATATAACTGATCTAGTTCTAACTGAAGTTTAGTTAGATTTGTTTTATCTTCTTGAGACAGTTGATTCTTTTCATGTATAATGATTATCTCTTTAACTATACCCTCTTCTTTAATACGTTTATTTTTTGCTATTTCCTTACCTCTCTGAATTGCCAATCTTCTAATTTTATATTTCATTAACTCCCACTGTCCACAATATGAGTTCAAGGTCTTACCTGTTATCCAACTTTCTTTAATAATTGATTTTGTAGTATCTAAAAATTGTTTATCCTTTAATAAAGTGCCATTGAATTTCCAGTAACCTGTATTAGGTCTTTTACCTTGTAGTATTTTATTTGAACTTACTGATAGGTAAATAAGTTTGTGATCTGTGAGCACAGAGAGCTCAATATATGTCTCTATAACTTGTTTTTCTAATTCTCTAGATATTAACCAAAAATCTATTCTGGACTGTTTACTCAGATCTTTAGTATTCCATGTAAAAAAAGACTTACCAGGATTTATATGCCTCCAAACGTCAAAACAATTTAAATTAACACATATATTTTCAAATTCTGCATTTTTGTCCGCTCGTACAGAACGGTGTGGTATACAGTCTAGTGATGGGTTTTGGACTGAATTCCAGTAACCCCCTAAAATTAATTTGGCTTGAGGAAATGAAACCCTAATTTGTGAAATATCCCCCTCATATTCTTGAAATAATGTTTTATTTTTTACACTATTATTTGTTCCATATATATTCCCCAGCACAAAAACATTGTCCATTAATTCAACAACTAAAACAACCCACCTTCCAAAAATATGTGTTTTACTTTTCAAAATCTTTCCTTTAAAGTTCCCTTTTAGAATAGCGACGCCCAACGATCTGTTACTACCATAGGACATCCAAATGTCATCTCCTCACTGGTTTTTCCAAAATTTATAATCTGACACTAAGGCGTGTGTCTCCTGCAGAAAATAAAAATCAGCCTTATACTTTTTGCAAAACAAAAATATAGCTTTCCTTTTCAATACATCTCTGATACCCCTAACATTAATTGAACACAGTGACACTCTCGTCTGTATGTAGTTTCGTAGTTTTCAACACCTATTAATCATATCAAATTAACAGTCATAATACCTTCGGTTATTATTCTGGCGGGGGCTTCACTTTCCAGGTCTAACCTGTCAGGTAGTCCCCTTCTCAGGCCGCAGTTCCTTGCCGTCGATTATGGCTCTGACCCCAACGAAAAAGGCTTTCCTTCCCTCTTTCCGAGCTGCTTCAATTTGGGGCCACAACTTGTCGCGGGTCTCCTTGTCCTTCGCCGTCAGGTCTTCCCCGAAGCGCAGTCTCTTTGAAGACAGGTACTCTGAACCTTTCCCTTTCTTCCACATGATGTCTTTTGCTGATCTTGTGACGAACCTGATGATTACTGGTCGAGTTTTGCCTTCCATCCGCCTTCCGATCCTGTGGCTGATGTCAACATGGGAGAGAGGGTCCCCGACCTCCGGTGCGATCGCCGAGCAGATCTCAGTCAGCCGCCGTTTGACGTCCTCTCCCTCCTGCTCCGGTAGCCCGTACAGCCTCAGCCTCCATCGTCTCTGGTACCGCCCAGCTTCGTTTAGTTTTTCCTCCAGCTCCGAGATTTTCTTCTCGTGTTCAGAGGAGGCCTTTTGGATCGTGGTAACATCTTTTTTCATATCTTGAACTTCATTGAACAGGAATTCGGCATTTTCTTTTAAGTCTTTGATACTTTCCGTGTTTTGTTTAATGAGCTGACCAAGCTCATCTGCCTTCTTCTCCAGGCCGTCGGCTCTTTCATTTATTTTGTCTGCCAGCATCCTCTCAATATTTTCTTGTAGGTCGGCGAGCGTAAGCTGGACTCTGTCCTTCTTGGAGGCCGGAGTGCTTGACTTAGTTTTCCCTTTCTTGGGCGCCGGTGTTGAAGGTGCCGAGTCGGAGTCAGGTAATGGCACCCGTTCGGGGCTATGAGTCTTTGCATAGCTATGCATGTTCATGGCGCTTGCTTCCATGTCCTCAGAAGTATCGTTATAGGAAGTAGAGAACAAATTTCTGCTTACTTTGCCAGACCTGGGTCTTATTTTTCCACGTCCTCGTACTCTTCCTCTGCATCGGTCCATAGATGAACTGGCTCAATTTCAGCTCTGCATGTGAAAAGTTTGCTAAGCTGGTAAGCTTACTGCTAGCGTGAGCTAGTCAGGAGCCGTTTAAAGGCTTGTCATTTGGCCGCAAATGGTTCAAAAAAGTTTTTATTTTAGCTTCCCCCGCTCTTTGCTTAATCAAAGTCCAATTTCCATCAAGGTATATTCTTTCTTTCCTTTAGGTGTGAACAGTCGAACGAGTTGTCTCACGCCATCATGCCCCCGTCCCCCAAAGCTCCCGCTCTTCCACTGTCGGAACCTTATCAGCGTGACGTCGGCGGAAGTAAAATCACTCCATGTGCTGAATGCAGTCTTACGTTGAACTAACTGGAATACTTATTGTTATCGTAGTAGCTTTATTAAGCTACATAATCACTGAATTTGTGATTAAATAACAATGTCTTCAGTTCACTATTTGAGACTTTGTCTACCCTCGGCTAACTGCACTAATATCCAATAAAAAGAAGTGAGTTCTGTTTGGCCAGTGTGCTGATAAATGTCACTATTGATCTGGAGTCACTGGGTCACGTCACACAGTAACTGCTGTTCCCCTTCTTCACCTTCTTGTGCTCGACTGCTTTGTGTCCTTTCTCTGACACCTGTCTCTTGGCAAATTTTGAGCTCAGGAAAGTAGATGAAACTTTTGAAAAAGCACGTTCAATACAAATATGTATATATAATAAACAATGAGATCAAGTGTGCTAATGAGGCAAATTTATTCATTTTTCTCATTAACCAATTCCACAAATGAGCAACTCAGCATGACGATATTGAACAAGACAGTATTTTAAAAAGTAATATACTGAAGTAAGGTATGTATAATGTTTCCATACACACACATTATACACATTATTCATATAAGGTCCCCAGGAACGCCGAGGGGTTGAACACGAGGGCTGGAGGTGAGCTAACGTCCTCCTCCTGCCAACACTGAGAGAGAAGATGACGCTGAATCCAGAGTCAATATCCAACTTAAAACTGGCTTCACCATCAGTCAATCAATGAACAATAAACTTTAAGACAGTACATGTAGTAACATTCATTAGCATTCAGTAAAAAAAATAAAGTCAGTTCAATCAGGTGGTTTTTCAAACATGTCATTTGAGTAAAAGTTCTCAATGCAAATGCTTTGACCCGCAGGTCTTGCAGAGGTGCGGCTTCTCACCAGCGTGAGCTCTTCTCACATGGACCGCCAACTCTACTCTCACTCTGAAACCTTCCCCACATTCAGCAAGCGTACGCTCTCTCACCTGTGTGGACTGACATGTGTCTTTTCAAATGTGACAGCTGGCAGAATCTCTCCTGACAGGTGTTGCAAATGTACGGCTTCTCACCTGTGTGTTTTCTGACATGGCTTTTCAAGTTACTGCTGAATTTGAAATCTTTCCCACAGGTGTTGCAAGAATACGGCTTCTCACCTGTGTGGATTCTTAAGTGGGCGTTCAAATCTGACGCTTGACTGAATGTTTTTCCACAGGTGTCACAAGAATACGGTCTCTCACCTGTGTGAACTACCATATGTCTTTTCAAGTGTGACATCTGGCAGAATCTTTTCCCGCACGTCTTGCAGAGGTGCGGCTTCTCACCTGTGTGGATTCTTAAATGGGTGTTTAACACTGACGTTTGACTGAATCTTTTTCCACAGGTGTCACAAGAATACGGTCTCTCACCTGTGTGGCTTCTCATGTGTATATTCAACTCGGATTGAAACTTAAAAGTCTTTCCACATGTGTCACATTTGACAGACTTTTTACCTGTGTGAGCATCACAGTTCATCTCTGACAGGTTAGAGTTAGATGCATCACTCCTGTGTCTTTCTCTCTTGTGACGTCTTTCCTTTAGTTTTGGCTCTGCATCTTCAGTTGATCCTGACTCTCCACTCCTGCCTCCTCTCTGATCTCGGCTCTCAGCTACATCAGAGCTGTGATGGACGAGCTGGTGGTCATTTTTTGGATCTGGTTCATTGTGATGGCTTTCATCAGAAGTCGGAGTCAACATGAAGGTTTCAGTCTCCTGCTTCAGAACAAGCAGCTGCTCCTCCTGCTCCTCTTTAATCTGTGGAGGCTCTGGGTCCTCTCGGTCCACACTGGAGCTCCTCTCCTGAACACACAGCTGCTGATCACAGTGAACCTCCTCCTCCGTACAGACATGTTGCTGTGGGAGCTCTGGAGGGACACACAACAAAAGGAAGAGATACTACTGTGATGGAGAAGAGAAACATGGAGACATGCGAGCTAACTAGCATACATTTAACCAACTGGCATTATATGGAGTAGAAGAAGAATTCTCTGTCCCCTGTGTTATGACAATAATTTGTTTTTACACACCTATCCTGTGTAACTTTACTTCAGGTTTCCAAACGATATCCAGCAGTTTGCGCTGACGATCGATCTCTTCCTCGTACTCGACGATAGTTTTTGTAAAAACTGCCAATATTTCTTGAGCAGCAGCAGTTAGCCGCTCGTTGACAAACTCTCTCAAATACTCCACTGAAGACATTGTTGTTTAATCACAAATTCAATAATTAGCTGCGTTACAGCCACGACAATCAGTCCTCCAGTTCACTCCTGCAGCTCACGCTGCTGGCGCTTGTTGTGTTTACTTCCGCTGGGTGTCACACTGTTAAGGTCCGACTGTGGAGGGCGGAGCTGGACAAGAGTTACTTCACAGTTTCAGATCAAAATGAAAAGTATTCCCAACTTATAAAATCAAAATGTATTGTTAAACCATCCAGCGGGTTGTAAAATTGGGAAAAATGAGCTCCACTCGACGCGCTGGAACTAATAAATATTACACGAAATGGCATCAATCATTAGAGTCAAATATTAGAGGCCATGCATAGTCGTCATTTAACGTCTTATTTTTAAACATAATTTGCACCTAATACTTCCGTACTGTTCCTTAACTAACTTGTTGAGTGTGTTGTGAATGGCACTTTAGTATTTCTACCTAAATAATCAGAATACTTCGTCCACCACCATTTCTTTTTTAATGTAAAATCATCGCCTGTGAAGTCACAAACAAGGTGGCTGTTCGTTCAAAGCAGTGGTTTATAAAAGATGACCAGATGTCCTTGAAGCGAGGTTGATGTCCATCCTTTAAACGGATATTAAACTGAGAAGTTTGGAATAAGATGCCATCCGCTGTAAGCGGAAAGAAAAGCTCCCGCCTTCCACTGTCGGAACCTTATCGGCGTGACGTCGGCGGAAGTAAAAACACTCCATGTGCTGAATGCAGTCTTACGTTGAACTAACTGGAATACTTATTGTTATCGTAGTAGCTTTATTAAGCTACATAATCACTGAATTTGTGATTAAATAACAATGTCTTCAGTTCACTATTTGAGACTTTGTCAACCCTCGGCTAACTGCACTAAAATCCAATAAAAAGAAGTGAGTTCTGTTTGGCCAGTGTGCTGATAAATGTCACTATTGATCTGGAGTCACTGGGTCAGGTCACACAGTAACTGCTGTTCCCCTTCTTCACCTTCTTGTGCTCGACTGCTTTGTGTCCTTTCTCTGACACCTGTCTCTTGGCAAATTTTGAGCTCAGAAAAGTAGATGAAACTTTTGAAAAAGCACGTTCAATACAAATATGTATATATAATAAACAATGAGATCAAGTGTGCTAATGAGGCAAATTTATTCATTTTTCTCATTAACCAATTCCACAAATGAGCAACTCAGCATGACGATACTGAACAAGACAGTATTTTAAAAAGTAATATACTGAAGTGAGGTATGTATAATGTTTCCATACACACACATTATACACATTATTCATATAAGGTCCCCAGGAACGCCGAGGGGTTGAACACGAGGGCTGGAGGTGAGCTAACGTCCTCCTCCTGCCAACACTGAGAGAGAAGACGACGCTGAATCCAGAGTCAATATCCAACTTAAAACTGACTTCACCATCAGTCAATCAATGGACAATAAACTTTAAACTTTAAGACAATACTTGAGTACATGTAGTAACATTCATTAGCATTCAGTAAAAAAAAATAAAGTCAGTTCAATCAGGTGGTTTTTCAAGCATGTCATTTGAGTAAAAGTTCAACGAGTGTCGCAATTGCTTTGACCCTGCAGGTCTTACAGAGGTGTGGCTTCTCACCAGCGTGAGCTCTTCTCACGTGGACCGTCAACTCTACTCTCACTCTGAAACTTTCCCCACGTTCAGCAAGCGTACGCTCTCTCACCAGTGTGGATTCTGACATGCTTTTGAAATGCTGATGAGTCACTGAATCTTTTCCCACAGGTCTTGCAGACGTACGGCTTCTCACCTGTGTGTGTGTCCTCATGTGGACTTTCAAGTTCCTGTTAAGTCTGAAATCTTTCCCGCGTGTTTTATGAATGTACGGTCTCTCACCAGTGCGAACTAACATGTGCCAATTCAACTCTTGAGTCCGACAAAATCTCTTTTGACAGGTGATTCAAATGAACGGCTTCTCACGTGTGTGGATTCTGACATGCTTTTGAAATGCTGATGAGTCACTGAATCTTTTCCCGCAGGTCTTGCAGAGGTATGGCTTCTCACCTGTGTGGATTCTGATATGCTTCTTCAATGTTGATAAGTCACTGAATCTTTTCCCGCAGGTCTTGCAGGGGTACGGCTTCTCGCCTGTGTGGACTCTGACATGTATTTTACATACTGATAAGTTACTGAATCTTCTCCCGCAGGTCTGGCAGAGGTACGGCATCTCACCTGTGTGGATTCTTAAGTGTCTGGTTAATTCTGACGCTCGAGAGAATCTTTTCCCGCAGGTCTTGCAGATGTACGGCTTCTCGCCTGTGTGGATTCTGACATGTGTTTTCAATGCTGAGGAGTCACTGAATCTTTTCCCGCAGGTCTTGCAGAGGTATGGCTTCTCGCCTGTGTGGATTCTGACATGTGTATTCAATGCTGATGCGTAACAGAATTTTTTCCCGCAGGTCTTGCAGAGGTACGGCTTCTCACCTGTGTGGATTCTTAAGTGGGCGTTCAACACTGACGCTTGACTGAATGTTTTTCCACAGGTGTCACAAGAATACGGTCTCTCACCTGTGTGAACTACCATATGTCTTTTCAAGTGTGACATCTGGCAGAATCTTTTCCCGCAGGTCTTGCAGAGGTGCGGCTTCTCACCTGTGTGGATTCTTAAATGGGCGTTTAACACTGACGTTTGACTGAATCTTTTTCCACAGGTGTCACAAGAATACGGTCTCTCACCTGTGTGGCTTCTCATGTGTCTATTTAACTTGGATTGACACTTGAAAATCTTTCCACATGTGTCACATTTGACAGACTTTTTACCTGTGTGAGCATCACAGTTCATCTCTGACAGGTTAGAGTTAGATGCATCACTCCTGTGTCTTTCTCTCTTCTGACGTCTTTCCTTTGGCTCTGGCTCTGCATCTTTAGTTGATCCTGACTCTCCACTCCTGCCTCCTCTCTGATCTCGGCTCTCAGCTACATCAGAGCTGTGACGGACGAGCTGGTGGTCATTTTTTGGATCTGGTTCATTGTGATCCTTTTCATCAGAAGTCGGAGTCAACATGAAGGTTTCAGTCTCCTGCTTCAGAACAAGCAGCTGCTCCTCCTGCTCCTCTTTAATCTGTGGAGGCTCTGGGTCCTCTCGGTCCACACTGGAGCTCCTCTCCTGAACACACAGCTGCTGATCACAGTGAACCTCCTCCTCCGTACAGACATGTTGCTGTGGGAGCTCTGGAGGGACACACAACAAAAGGAAGAGATACTACTGTGATGGAGAAGAGAAACATGGAGACATGCGAGCTAACTAGCATACATTTAACCAACTGGCATTACATTGAGTAGAAGAATTCTCTGTCCCCTGTGTTATGACAATAAGTCGTTTTTACACACCTATCCTGTGTAACTTTACTTCTGGTTTCCAAACGATATCCAGCAGTTTGCGCTGACGATCGATCTCTTCCTCGTACTCGACGATAGTTTTTGTAAAAACTGCGAATATTTCTTGAGCAGCAGCAGTTAGCCGCTCGTTGACAAACTCTCTCAAATACTCCACTGAAGACATTGTTGTTTAATCACAAATTCAATAATTGGCTGCGTTACAGCCACGACAATCAGTCCTCCAGTTCACTCCTGCAGCTCACGCTGCCGGCGCTTGTTGTGTTTACTTCCGCTGGGTGTCACACTGTTAAGGTCCGACTGTGGAGGGCGGAGCTGGACAAGAGTTACCTCAGTTTCAGATCAAAATGAAAAGTATTCCCAACTTATAAAATCAAACGTATTGTTCAACTATCCAACGGGTTGTAAAATTGGGAAAAATGAGCTCCACTCGACGAGCTGCAGCTAACATATAATACACGATATGGCATCAATCATTAGAGTCAAATATTAGTCTGTGAAGTCACAAACAAGGTGGCTGTTCGTTCAAAGCAGTGGTTTTTTAAAGATGACCAGATGTCCTTGAAGCGAGGTTGAGTCCATCCTTTTAACGGATATTAAACTGAGAAGTTTGGAATAAGATGCCATCCGTTGTAAGCGGAAAGAAAAGATCCCGCCTTCCACTGTCGGAACCTTAGCGGCGTGACGTCGGCGGAAGTAAAATCACTCCATGTGCTGAATGCAGTCTTACGTTGAACTAACTGGAATACTTATTGTTATCGTAGTAGCTTTATTAAGCTACATAATCACTGAATTTGTGATTAAATAACAATGTCTTCAGTTCACTATTTGAGACTTTGTCAACCCTCGGCTAACTGCACTAAAATCCAATAAAAAGAAGTGAGTTCTGTTTGGCCAGTGTGCTGATAAATGTCACTATTGATCTGGAGTCACTGGGTCACGTCACACAGTAACTGCTGTTCCCCTTCTTCACCTTCTTGTGCTCGACTGCTTTGTGTCCTTTCTCTGACACCTGTCTCTTGGCAAATTTTGAGCTCAGGAAAGTAGATGAAACTTTTGAAAAAGCACGTTCAATACAAATATGTATATATAATAAACAATGAGATCAAGTGTGCTAATGAGGCAAATTTATTCATTTTTCTCATTAACCATTTCCACAAATGATCAACTCAGCATGACGATACTGAACAAGACAGTATTTTAAAAAGTAATATACTGAAGTGAGGTATGTATAATGTTTCCATACACACACATTACACACATTATTCATATAAGGTCCCCAGGAACGCCGAGGGGTTGAACACGAGGAGGTGAGCTAACGTCCTCCTCCTGCCAACACTGAGAGAGAAGACGACGCTGAATCCAGAGTCAATATCCAACTAAAAACTGGCTTCACCATCAGTCAATCAATGGACAGTAAACTTTAAGACAGTACATGTAGTAACATTCATTAGCATTCAGTAAAAAAATCAAGTCAGTTCAATCAGGTGGTTTTTCAAGCATGTCATTTGAGTAAAAGTTCAACGAGTGTCGCAAATGCTTTGACCCTGCAGGTCTTGCAGAGGTGCGGCTTCTCACCAGCGTGAGCTCTTCTCACATGGACCGTCAACTCTACTCTCACTCTGAAACCTTCCCCACATTCAGCAAGCGTACGCTCTCTCACCTGTGTGGACTGACATGTGTCTTTTCAAGTGTGACAGCTGGCAGAATCTCTTCTGACAGGTGTTGCAAATGTACGGCTTCTCACCTGTGTGGATTCTGACATGGCTTTTCAAGTTACTGCTGGATTTGAAATCTTTCCCACAGGTGTTGCAAGTGTATGGTCTCTCACCTGTGTGGACTGACATGTGACTTTTCAAGTGTGACAGCCGGCAGAATCTCTTCCGACAGGTAATGCAAGTGTACGGCTTCTCACCTGTGTGGATTCTGACATGGTTTTTCAAGTTACTGCTGGATTTGAAATCTTTCCCACATGTGTTGCAAGTGTATGGTCTCTCACCTGTGTGGACTGACATGTGTCTTTTCAACTGTGACAGCTGGCGGAATCTCTTCCGACAGGTGTTGCAAATGTACGGCTTCTCACCTGTGTGGATTCTGACATGGTTTTTTAATGTTGATGAGAAACTGAATCTTTTCCCGCAGGTCTTGCAGAGGTACGGCTTCTCACCCGTGTGGACTGCTAAGTGTGTGTTCAATATTGACGCTTGAGTAAATCTTTTCCCGCAGGTCTTGCACAGGTACGGCTTCTCACATGTGTGGATTCTCATGTGGACGTTCAAGTTACCTCTGGATTTGAAATCTTTCCCACAGGTGTCGCAAGAATACAGCGTCTCGCCTGTGTGAACTCTGACATGCTTTTTCAATGCTGATGAGTAACAGAATCTTTTCCCGCAGGTCTTGCAGAGGTGCGGCTTCTCACCTGTGTGGATTCTTAAATGGGCGTTTAACACTGACGCTTGACTGAATCTTTTTCCACAGGTGTCACAAGAATACGGTCTCTCACCTGTGTGGCTTCTCATGTGTATATTCAACTCGGATTGAAACTTAAAAGTCTTTCCACATGTGTCACATTTGACAGACTTTTTACCTGTGTGAGCATCACAGTTCATCTCTGACAGGTTAGAGTTAGATGCATCACTCCTGTGTCTTTCTCTCTTGTGACGTCTTTCCTTTAGTTTTGGCTCTGCATCTTCAGTTGATCCTGACTCTCCACTCCTGCCTCCTCTCTGATCTCGGCTCTCAGCTACATCAGAGCTGTGACGGACGAGCTGGTGGTCATTTTTTGGATCTGGTTCATTGTGATGGTTTTCATCAGAAGTCGGAGTCAACATGAAGGTTTCAGTCTCCTGCTTCAGAACAAGCAGCTGCTCCTCCTGCTCCTCTTTAATCTGTGGAGGCTCTGGGTCCTCTCGGTCCACACTGGAGCTCCTCTCCTGAACACACAGCTGCTGATCACAGTGAACCTCCTCCTCCGTACAGACATGTTGCTGTGGGAGCTCTGGAGGGACACACAACAAAAGGAAGAGATACTACTGTGATGGAGAAGAGAAACATGGAGACATGCGAGCTAACTAGCACACATTTAACCAACTGGCATTATATTGAGTAGAAGAAGAATTCTCTGTCCCCTGTGTTATGACAATAATTCGTTTTTACACACCTATCTTGTGTAACTTTACTTCAGGTTTCCAAACGATATCCAGCAGTTTGCGCTGACGATCAATCTCTTCCTCGTACTCGACGATAGTTTTTGTAAAAACTGCCAATATTTCTTGAGCAGCAGCAGTTAGCCGCTCGTTGACAAACTCTCTCAAATGCTTGACTGAATACATTGTTGTTTAATCACAAACTCAATAATTAGCTGTGCTACAGCGACGACAATCACTCCTCCAGTTCACGCTGCCGGCGCTTGTTGTGTTTACTTCCGCTGGGTGTCACACTATTAAGGTCCGACTGTGGAGGGCGGAGCTGGACAAGAGTTACTTCAGTTTCAGATCAAAATGAAAAGTATTACCAACTTATAAAATCAAACGTATTGTTCAACTATCCAACGGGTTGTAAAATTGGTAAAAAAAAAAAAAAAGAGCTCCACTCGACGAGCTGCAGCTAACATATAATACACGATATGGCATCAATCATTAGTCAAATATTAGAGGCCAGGCATAGTCGTCATTTAACGTCTTATTTCTAAATATAATTTACTTCCGTACTGTTCCTTAACTCGCTTGTTTAGTGTATTGTGAATGGCACTTTAGTATTTCCAACTGAATAATCAGAATATTTCGTCCAACACCATTTCTTTTTTTTTTTTTTATGTAAAATCATCGTCTGTGAAGTCACAAACAAGGTGGCTGTTCGTTCAAAGCAGTGGTTTATAAAAGATGACCAGATGTCCTTGAAGCGAGGTTGATGTCCATCCTTTTAACGGATATTAAACTGAGAAGTTTGGAATAAGATGCCATCCGCTGTAAGCGGAAAGAAAAGATCCCGCCTTCCACTGTCGGAACCTTAGCGGCGTGACGTCGGCGGAAGTAAAAACACTCCATGTGCTGAATGCATTCCTACGTTGAACTAACTGGAATACTTATTGTTATCGTAGTAGCTTTATTAAGCTACATAATCACTGAATTTGTGATTAAATAACAATGTCTTCAGTTTACTATTTGAGACTTTGTCAACCCACGGCTAACTGCACTAAAATCCAATAAAAAGAAGTGAGTTCTGTTTGGCCAGTGTGCTGATAAATGTCACTATTGATCTGGAGTCACTGGGTCACGTCACACAGTAACTGCTGTTCCCCTTCTTCACCTTCTTGTGCTCGACTGCTTTGTGTCCTTTCTCTGACACCTGTCTCTTGGCAAATTTTGAGCTCAGAAAAGTAGAGACAACATTTGAAAAAGCACGTTCAATATAAATATCTATATATAATAAACAATGAGATCAAGTGTGCTAATGAGGCAAATTTATTCATTTTTTTCATTAACCAATTCCACAAATGAGCAACTCAGCATGACGATATTGAACAAGACAGTATTTTAAAAAGTAATATACTGAAGTGAGGTATGTATAATGTTTCCATACACACACATTATACACATTATTCATATAAGGTCCCCAGGAACGCCGAGGGGTTGAACACGAGGAGGTGAGCTAACGTCCTCCTCCTGCCAACACTGAGAGAGAAGATGACGCTGAATCCAGAGTCAATATCCAACTTAAAACTGACTTCACCATCAGTCAATCAATGGACAATAAACATTAAACTTTAAGACAATACTTGAGTACATGTAGTAACATTGATTAGCATTAAGTAAAAAAATCAAGTCAGTTCAATCAGGTGGTTTTTCAAGCATGTCATTTGAGTAAAAGTTCAACGAGTGTCGCAAATGCTTTGACCCTGCAGGTCTTGCAGAGGTGCGGCTTCTCACCAGCGTGAGCTCTTCTCACGTGGACCGTCAACTCTACTCTCACTCTGAAACCTTCCCCACATTCAGCAAGCGTACGCTCTCTCACCTGTGTGGACTGACATGTGACTTTTCAAGTGTGACAGCTGGCAGAATCTCTCCTGACAGGTGTTGCAAATGTACGGCTTCTCACCTGTGTGGATTCTGACATGGCTTTTCAAGTTACTGCTGAATTTGAAATCTTTCCCACATGTCTTGCAAATGTATGGTCTCTCATCTGTGTGGACTGACATGTGAATTTTCAAGTGTGACAGCCGGCAGAATCTCTTCCGACAGGTGATGCAAGTGTACGGCTTCTCACCTGTGTGGATTCTGACATGGTTTTTCAAGTTACTACTGCATTTGAAATCTTTCCCACATGTCTTGCAAATGTATGGTCTCTCACCTGTGTGGACTGACATGTGTCTTTTCAAGTGTGACAGCTGGCAGAATCTCTCCTGACAGGTGTTGCAAATGTACGGCTTCTCACCTGTGTGGATTCTGACATGGCTTTTCAAGTTACTGCTGAATTTGAAATCTTTCCCACATGTCTTGCAAATGTATGGTCTCTCATCTGTGTGGACTGACATGTGAATTTTCAAATGTGACAGCCGGCAGAATCTCTTCCGACAGGTGATGCAAATGTACGGCTTCTCACCTGTATGGATTCTCATGTGTATATTTAACTTGGATTGACACTTAAAAGTCTTTCCACATGCGTCACATTTGACAGACCTTTTACCTGTGTGAGCATCACAGTTCATCTCTGACAGGTTAGAGTTAGATGCATCACTCCTGTGTCTTTCTCTCTTCTGACGTCTTTCCTTTGGCTCTGGCTCTGCATCTTCAGTTGATCCTGACTCTCCACTCCTGCCTCCTCTCTGATCTCGGCTCCCAGCTACATCAGAGCTGTGACGGACGAGCTGGTGGTCATTTTTTGGATCTGGTTCATTGTGATGGTTTTCATCATAAGTCAGAGTCAACATGAAGGTTTCAGTCTCCTGCTTCAGAACAAGCAGCTGCTCCTCCTGCTCCTCTTTAATCTGTGGAGGCTCTGGGTCCTCTCGGTCCACACTGGAGCTCCTCTCCTGAACACACAGCTGCTGATCACAGTGAACCTCCTCCTCCGTACAGACATGTTGCTGTGGGAGCTCTGGAGGGACACACAACAAAAGGAAGAGATACTACTGTGATGGAGAAGAGAAACATGGAGACATGCGAGCTAACTAGCATACATTTAACCAACTGGCATTATATTGAGTAGAAGAAGAATTCTCTGTCCCCTGTGTTATGACAATAAGTCGTTTTTACACACCTATCCTGTGTAACTTTACTTCAGGTTTCCAGAAGATATCCAGCAGTTTGCGCTGACGATCGATCTCTTCCTCGTACTCGACGATAGTTTTTGTAAAAACTGCCAATATTTCTTGAGCAGCAGCAGTTAGCCGCTCGTTGACAAACTCTCTCAAATACTCCACTGAAGACATTGTTGTTTAATCACAAATTTAATCATTGGCTGCGTTACAGCCACGACAATCACTCTTCCAGTTCACTCCTTGTTGCTTGTTGTGTTTACTTCCGCTGTGTGTCACACTGTTAAGGTCCGACTGTGGAGGGCGGAGCTGGACAAGAGTGACTTCAGTTTCAGACCAAAATGAAAAGTATTACCAACTTATAAAATCAAATGTATTGTTAAACTATCCAACAGGTTGTAAAATTGGGAAAACTGAGCTCCACTCGACGCGCTGCAACTAATAAATAATACACGATATGGCATCAATCATTAGTCAAATATTAGAGGCCATGCATAGTCGTCATTTGACGTCTTATTTTTAAACATAATTTGCACCTAATACTTCCGTACTGTTCCTTAACTAACTTGTTGAGTTTATTGTGAATGGCACTTTAGTATTTCCAACTGAATAATCAGAATATTTCGTCCAACACCATTTCTTTTTTAATGGAAAATCATCCTCTGTGAAGTCACAAACAAGGTGGCTGTTCGTTCAAAGCAGTGGTTTATAAAAGATGACCAGATGTCCTTGAAGCGAGGTTGATGTCCATCCTTTTAACTGATATTAAACTGAGAAATTTGGAATAAGATGCCATCCGCTGTAAGCGGAAAGAAAAGATCCCGCCTTCCACTGTCGGAACCTTATCGGCGTGACGTCAGCGGAAGTAAAAACACTCTGAATGCAGTCTTACGTTGAACAAACTGGAATACCTATTGTTATCGTAGTTGCTTTATTAAGCTACATAATCACTGAATTTGTGATTAAATAACAATGTCTTCAGTTCACTATTTGAGACTTTGTCAACCCTCGGCTAACTGCACTAAAATCCAATAAAAAGAAGTGAGTTCTGTTTGGCCAGTGTGCTGATAAATGTCACTATTGATCTGGAGTCACTGGGTCAGGTCACACAGTAACTGCTGTTCCCCTTCTTCACCTTCTTGTGCTCGACTGCTTCGTGTCCTTTCTCTGACACCTGTCTTCACAAATTTTGAGCTCAGGAAAGTAGATGAAACTTTTGAAAAAGCACGTTCAATACAAATATGTATATATAATAAACAATGAGATCAAGTGTGCTAATGAGGCAAATTTATTCATTTTTCTCATTAACCATTTCCACAAATGATCAACTCAGCATGACGATATTGAACAAGACAGTATTTTAAAAAGTAATATACTGAAGTGAGGTATGTATAATGTTTCCATACACACACATTATACACATTATTCATATAAGGTCTCCAGGAACGCCGAGGGGTTGAACACGAGGGCTGGAGGTGAGCTAACGTCCTCCTCCTGCCAACACTGAGAGAGAAGACGACGCTGAATCCAGAGTCAATATCCAACTTAAAACTGGCTTCACCATCAGTCAATCAATGGACAGTAAACTTTAAGACAGTACATGTAGTAACATTCATTAGCATTCAGTAAAAAAATAAAGTCAGTTCAATCAGGTGGTTGTTCAAGCATGTCATTTGAGTAAAAGTTCAACGAGTGTCGCAAATGCTTTGACCCTGCAGGTCTTACAGAGGTGCGGCTTCTCACCAGCGTCAGCTCTTCTCACATGGACTGCCAACTCTACTCTCACTCTGAAACCTTCCCCACATTCAGCAAGAGTGCACTCTCTCATTGGTGTGGATTCTTTCATGCTTTTGAAATGCTGATGAGTCACTGAATCTTTTCCCACAGGTCTTGCAGAGGTACGGCTTCTCACCTGTGTGGATTCTGAGATGCTTCTTCAATGTTGATGGGTCACTGAATCTTTTCCCGCAGGTCTTGCAGAGGTACGGCTTCTCACCTGTGTGGATTCTTAAGTGGGCGTTCAAATCTGACGCTTGACTGAATGTTTTTCCACAGGTGTCACAAGAATACGGTCTCTCACCTGTGTGAACTAACATATGTCTTTTCAAGTGTGACATCTGACAGAATCTTTTCCCGCAGGTCTTGCAGAGGTGCGGCTTCTCACCTGTGTGGATTCTTAAATGGGCGTTTAACAGTGACGTTCGACTGAATCTTTTTCCACAGGTGTCACAAGAATACGGTCTCTCACCTGTGTGGCTTCTCATGTGTATATTTAACTTGGATTGAAACTTAAAAGTCTTTCCACATGTGTCACATTTGACAGACTTTTTACCTGTGTGAGCATCACAGTTCATCTCTGACAGGTTAGAGTTAGATGCATCACTCCTGTGTCTTTCTCTCTTCTGACATCTTTCCTTTGGCTCTGGCTCTGCATCTTCAGTTGATCCTGACTCTCCACTCCTGCCTCCTCTCTGATCTCGGCTCTCAGCTACATCAGAACTGTGATGGACGAGCTGGTGGTCATTTTTTGGATCTGGTTCATTGTGATGGTTTTCATCAGAAGTCGGAGTCAACGTGAAGGTTTCAGTCTCCTGCTTCAGAACAAGCAGCTGCTCCTCCTGCTCCTCTTTAATCTGTGGAGGCTCTGGGTCCTCTCGGTCCACACTGGAGCTCCTCTCCTGAACACACAGCTGCTGATCACAGTGAACCTCCTCCTCCGTACAGACATGTTGCTGTGGGAGCTCTGGAGGGACACACAACAAAAGGAAGAGATACTACTGTGATGGAGAAGAGAAACATGGAGACATGCGAGCTAACTAGCATACATTTAACCAACTGGCATTACATTGAGTAGAAGAAGAATTCTCTGTCCCCTGTGTTATGACAATAATTCGTTTTTACACACCTATCCTGTGTAACTTTACTTCTGGTTTCCAAACGATATCCAGCAGTTTGCGCTGACGATCGATCTCTTCCTCGTACTCGACGACAGTTTTTGTAAAAACTGCCAATATTTCTTGAGCAGCAGCAGTTAGCCGCTCGTTGACAAACTCTCTCAAATGCTCCACTGAAGACATTGTTGTTTAATCACAAATTTAATAATTGGCTGCGTTACAGCCACGACAATAAGTCCTCCAGTTCACTTCTGCAGCTCACGCTGCTGGCGCTTGTTGTGTTTACTTCCGCTGGGTGTCACACCGTTAAGGTCCGACTGTGGAGGGCGGAGCTGGACAAGAGTGACTTCAGTTTCAGATAAATATGAGAAGTATTACCAACTTATAAAATCAAAATGTATTGTTCAACTATCCAACGGGTTGTAAAATTGGGAAAAATGAGCTCCACTCGACGAGCTGCAGCTAACATATAATACACGATATGGTATCAATCATTAGAGTCAAATATTAGAGGCCATGCATAGTCGTCATTTGACGTCTTATTTTTAAACATAATTTGAGTTTATTGTGAATGGCACTTTAGTATTTCCAACTGAATAATCAGAATATTTCGTCCAACAACATTTCTTTTTTAATGGAAAATCATCCTCTGTGAAGTCACAAACAAGGTGGCTGTTCGTTCAAAGCAGTGGTTTATAAAAGATGACCAGATGTCCTTGAAGCGAGGTTGATGTCCATTCTTTTAACGGATATTAAACTGAGAAGTTTGGAATAAGATGCCATCCGCTGTAAGCGGAAAGAAAAGCTCCCGCCCTCCACTGTCGGAACCTTATCGGCGTGACGTCGGCGGAAGTAAAAACACTCTGAATCCATTCTTACGTTGAACTAACTGGAATACCTATTGTTATCGTAGTAGCTTTATTAACCCTGCTGAAAAAGTCAGAGAAACCATTAGGCATATTCTATTAGTTTCTAATGGTTCCTGGTGGCTTTGTAATGGTTTCTAATGGTTTCTAATGGCTACTTATGTTTTCCTAATGGTTTGGTTTGTTTCTCTAATGGAATTCTATTATCCCCTACACAAATCTACAGGACTTTAACTGGTCCCTACTAATGGTTCCTACAGGAGTCTTAATGGTCTTAACGGGCATGGTAGTGGGGGGGAAAGTGGACCTGAATACCCAGGGCCCGAGTAGGGAGAGGGGCCCATGACAATCCTGATTTTTTTTTTTTTTTTTTTGGTGATGTTTTTATTTCGAATGAATTGGGCCCTCCAATTAATTGGTGTCATAATTTATTTCAAATATATTTATAACATCAACTGAGAGAATGAACTTTATGTCACAGTCCTCCCAACATATTGGACATTCTGAATGTCCTGGGGGTTAGACAGCATGCTGCCCAAAAAGCAAAAATCGGGGTATCAAAAGAAGAAAGAGCGGAAGGCAAAAGAAAAAAGGCAGAATGAAGGGAGGCAGCTGTTGACTGCTTTCTTTCCAAAAGGTGAACCGAGTTTGCTTGTTATGCAAAATCCAATTAAAGTTAACGTAGGCCACTACAGACAGCTGCTGCTGAGGTTTGTATGCTCATGTGAAGTCTTTAGCTTTGCTAGTTTCCAACCAGGCTGCTTGCAGCTTTTTGCAGCTTTAGATAACGTTAGTTGTCACTATTAACCAGTTTCAGAAACAAACAGTGGCGCAGCTGCAGCAGCTGGAGCAGCAGTGGCCAGTCCTGGCGGATCCTCTGAAGATGAGCTCCCCCCTCCGACCCCCCCTTACGTTGGTATGTTGGTTCGAGAGAGAGAGAGAGAGAGAGAGAGAGAGAGAGAGAGAGAGAGAGAGAGAGAGAGAGAGAGAGAGAGAACTGCTGGCTGGTAGAATTGCTGCCTAAATCCGAGTTGTTTACCTTAAGTTTAAAGTAAGTTAGCCTTTTGGTTCAGTCCATGTGCTATAGCCTATTGTCTACTGACACAGCAGAGCTGAAAAGTAAAACTCTGTGCTGAGACTTTATTTTTGTCTGGTAAAAAGCCTTAACAGTGCAGAGTAGTGCTGTACTTAAAAGCTATTATCAGTGCTCAATAAATTCATGATGTTACCAAAGCCAATGAATAATCATGTTAAATAAGCGTGATCTCAATATCAATCAAAAATAATTGTGATTATGATTTTTGCCATAGATAGATAGATAGATAGAGAGAGAGAGAGAGAGAGAGAGAGAGAGAGAGAGAGAGAGAGAGAGAGAGAGAGAGAGAGAGAGAGAGAGAGATAGGTGTAGGTGGTGAGAACATACAACAATTAGCTATTCCTCTCAATCTGGCTGAAAAATGGCTTAAACATTTTTGCCTCAGCAACTTGCTGACCATGAAGAATACTGTGTGTTATAGCAAATAATTAGGCTAGTCTAAGCATCTATTGTAGGAAAGCATATCTGATGTTTACTTCATGTTTGACTTTTAATGAACATATTTAAGAAGACCAAATGCATCAATTCAGGTGGTGAATGAAAGAACCACTCATCAATATAATCTGATCTGGCTGTAGCTTAAAACCCTATTTATGCTTTTTTAATTTTAAATAAATGCCCTCTTTTTGTCTTTTTCTTTTTTCTTTTTTTTTGCCCACGCGCCTCGTGCACTGGCATGGATAGGGGCCCACTGACATTGAGAGTGTACAGGGCCCAGAATTTGGTGCTATGCCCCTGCCTATAGGAGTCTAATGGTTCCTACAGGAGTCTTAATGGTTCCTATAGGAGTCTAATGGTTCCTACAGAAGTCTAAATGTTTCCTACAGGCGTTTCTATACCAGTCTAATGGTCACTATACAGTGGTCTAGTGGTCACTACAGGGTGTAGTGGTCTCTAATGGTTCCTAATGTGATGGAGGAACACAGATGTTATAGCCTTCTTTGGCAATCGCCTCTGTGATTTCCAGTGGGTCTTTGTGTAGGCTATACTGTAAAAAAAAAAAAAAAAAAAAAGTATTTTAAGTATTTTGACAATAATAACAAATACATTTATTTCTCTTTTTTTTCAGAAAAAATACATACAATTTTATGTAAAATGACAGTAATTATCTGTAATTCTATCTATCTATCTATCTATCTATCTATCTATCTATCTATCTATCTATCTATCTATCTATCTATCTATCTATCTATCTATCTATCTATCTATCTATCTATCTATCTATGTGAATGTAATTGGTTAATGTGGCTGTCATCAAAGAAATTGGCCAATGACAACTGTGTACGTCTTCTTTTTGAAAACAGTTCGGTTTGAATGGTTCGGGCGCACAATCATCAGCGCTAGTCAGTTGGTCCACTAGTAAGGCCGCCACGATTAGTCGATTAGTCACGACTGTGTCGACTATCAAAATCGTTGACGACTAATTTAGTAGTCGACGCTTCGTTTATTTTCTTTGAAGCTTTGTTTTTCTCGCAAACTGCCGCTGTACCCTCCACTGCCTTGTCTCCCTGTCTGTCCTTGATGCACATGCGCAGTAATGGTAATTGGCGTCAGCCGTCATGTCACCGGAAGTTATGCCAGACCAGTATCATGTCTACCCGGTAACGGAGTTCTAAAGTTTGGGAGCATTCACAAAAGAAAAGATAAGCATGTGCAATGCAAAATCTACAAGGCAGAACTTGCCTCCCATGGCAGTACGACGGCGATGCACGAGCATCTGAAAAGGAAGCACGTCGTTGTGGCTGGTTCAACTTCTGACGACGAAGAGGGACAGTCGTCTCGTTAAGCTAACTGGCTACGTAAACACTGAGCTACTTACTTATACTGATAGCTGTAAACGTTAACACTAACGACGACGATTTCATTAGCCTTACCACACATATGTGTTCGCTGTAACGTTCTAACGGTGATATCGTGTTTGAATAAGAAATGTGGTAACGCTAATGTTTTCTATCGCTACGTTACAGTGCTTAAAAAAATACGTTCCTCTTCAATGGACGACTTTGTTAACAAGCCAGTAACATGCGCACCTCGGCAAGCACATGTCCTGACTGTGGACCACTAGTAATGCATTACCTGGATTATTTTACATCTGCTTGTCTTTTTTTTTTATTTTGAGCGAATCTGAGTTGTGGAATTTAAACGGAGAACAAAAGGCTGGAGTACGGACACAGTGTACACACAGTGAACTTCACGGTTATAACTGTTATCCTGGAGATATCAGGTAAGAAAACATTTCCCTGTTATTTTCTGTAAATTAATAACCTTACGCAATGTTTGTGTTCATTCTCTAACTCAGAATGATGATGTTTCCAAACTGTTAGGCTAGCTAACTGTTAAGTAAATTAGCTAATGTTACAGGTAACAACGTTAACTAGCTTGTTGTCATGAATCATGGCGTTAATATCTTGAATGTGGTTTAGACGGAGGTTGACGTGTTTACAGGCAGCCAGTCTTTGTCATATCATTAACGTTATGTTACTAACATTGGTTGTTGCTGAGTTAACCTCATTTACTGCACAGGTATAATGTAACGTTGCTATTGATATTTATGCATTATTGATATGAGCAGCAAAGCACACGTAACATAATTTAGCGTTACAGCTGACGTAACGTTACTTTGCAGTGCTGTAAACCGTTAGCTTGTGTCCACACTTGGTCCAACACAAACTAGCCTTGTCTCCTGTTTGCCCAAAAGTTTTATATTTGAACGGTCTGGTTAAACGGACCTTCAAACTGTGATAACACCCGACGTTTTATGAGTAATCCAGCTGGGATTAAGCCCTCACTAACATCTGAATATCAGCGCTGCGTGTGATGATCGATCATTAAATGTCCAACGTGAGGGTCGACAGGTGACGTCATTCTGCATTATAATGAGCCTTGTGCTTCTGTTTGTTTGAGAAACGATGGAAGATTCAATGATGGACAGATGAAGAAAGATACATTTGCATCAGAGCAGATTCATTTCATTCGATAAATATCCCTTTTTCATTCAGTTGTCTGGTTGTGAAAAAAATCTACAGAGGCAACAACACTTGCAGATGATGATGATCATTGTCTGTCATGGAGGACAGCTTGCCTGTCAGGTGGAGGAGTTGGAGAAGAGGAGGATGACAGGCAAGATGACAGATAAACTGTCCTCCATGACAGACAATGACTCCCACCCCCTCCAACACACACTCACTGCACTGAGGAGCTCCATCAGTGATAGGATGCTACATCCAAAGTGTGTGAAGGAGCGGTATCGCAGGTCATTCCTTCCTCCAGCTGTCAGGTCGCACAATAAAAACTGCTCAAAGTAATCTGATAATTTACCTGAAAATCATCTGTAAATTACCTGTGCAATAATCTGGGAAATAATTTGTGCAATAATCTGTGCAATCCATCCTGTACAACAATATGCAAATACAATTTATAATTTAAGATAATGTTTATTTTTATTACACTCTTTTGTATATACTTGCTGTTTTTTATCTAATCTATCTTTTACTGGTGCTGCTGTAAATTGGAATTTCCCCTTGCGGGACTAATAAAGGTATATTGAATTGAAATGAATTGAATGTTATTCAATCGGGGCTTTACAGGAGCTACAGATCGCATTTGTTTCGTTCCTTTTTCAGAGCTCAGATGATATTTTCTGCTGTCGACATGTAAATACCATTTTAATGAATATAAAAAAATAGATGCTATTGAATACAGGTGCTGGTCATAAAATTAGAATATCATGGAAAAGTTGATTTATTTCAGTAATTCCATTCAAAAAGTGAAACTTGTATATTATATTCATTCATTACACACAGACTGATATATTTCAAATGTTTAGTTCTTTAATTTTGATGTTTTTAAACTAACAACTAATGAAAATCCGAATTTCAGTATCTCAGAAAACTAGAATATCACTTAAGACTGATATAAAAAAGGATTTCTAAAAATGTCGTCCAACTGAAAAGTATAAACATGAAAAGTATGAGCATGTACAACACTCAATACTTAGTTGGGGCTCCTTTTGCCTGAATTACTGCAGCAATGCGGCGTGGCATGGAGTTGATCAGGCTGTGGCACTGCTCAGGTGTTATGATAGCCCAGGTTGCTTTGATGGTGGCCTTCAGCTCTTCTGCGTTGTTGAGTCTGGCATCTCGCATCTTCCTCTTCACAATACCCCATAGATTTTCTATGGGGTTAAGGTCAGGGGAGTTTGCTGGCCAATCAAGAACAGGGATACCATGGTCCTTAAACCAGGTACTGGTAGCTTTGGCACTGTGAGCAGGTGCCAAGTCCTGTTGAAAAATGAAATCTGCATCTCCATAAAGTTGGTCAGCAGCTGGAAGCATGAAGTGCTCCAAAACTTCCTGATAGACAGCTGCATTGACCTTGGACCTAAGGAAACACAGTGGACCAACACCAGCAGGTGACATGGCACCTCAAACCATCATTGACTGTGGAAACTTGACACTCGACCTCAGGCAACATGGATTCTGTGCCTCTCCTCTCTTCCTCCAGACTCTGGGACCTTGATTACTAAAGGACATGCAAAATTTACTTTCATCCGAGAACATGACTTTGGACCACTCAGCAGCAGTCCAGTCCTTTTTGTCTGTAGCCCAGGTGAGACGCTTCTGGCGCTGTCTCTTGTTCAAGAGTGGCTTGACTCAAGGAATGCGACAGCTGAAACCCATGTCTTGCATACGTCTGTGAGTGGTGGTTCTTGAAGCACTGACTCCAGCTGCAGTCCACTCTTTGTGAATCTCCCCCGCAGTTTTGAATGGGTTTTGTCTCACTATCCTCTCCAGGGTGCTGTTATCCCTACACTTTTTTCTACCACATCTTTTCCTTCCCTTTGCCTTTCTACTAATGTGCTTGGACACAGAGCTCTGTGAACATCCAGCCTCTTTAGCAATGACCTTTTGGGACTTCCAGTTTGGGACAACTGTCAGGTCAGCAGTCTTCCCCATGATTGTGTAGCTTACAGAACTAGACTGAGAGACCATTTAAAGGCCTTTGCAGGTGTTTGGAGTTAATAAGCTGGTTAGAGTGTGGCACCAGATATCTTCAATATTGACCTTTTCCACAATCTTCTAATTTTCTGAGATACTCAATTGGGGGTTTTCATTAGTTGTCAGGTATAATCATCAATATTAAAAGAAGTAAATACTTGAAATATGTCGGTCTGTGTGAAATGAATGTATACATTATACAAGTTTCACTTTTTGAATGGAATTACTGAAAAAAATCAACTTTTCCATGATATTCTAATTTTATGACCAGCACCTGTATGATCACATACATCTTTAACTAGTTGAGAATTTAGTAGAACAAAGAAATTTGATAAACATGACCTGTCCTGTCTCTGTCCTCTCTGTCTTTGCAAAAGGGAAAATGCAGCATCTGCTGAGATCCAGAACTGCCTTGGGAGTTGCTGTGATGTATTTTGGGGTTGTTGGTTTCAGCAACTCCATGTTTCAGCAACTTTCAGCAACTCCACTCCACTGACACATGATATGATTCAGTTACTCAGTGGTGTGAAATATTTTCGGTTTGATCTGAACTTTGGTGTGTGTGGGTTAGATTGCAGATAACATGTGATTGTGATTAAATATTCATCCATCCATCCATTTTCTGTACTGCCTATCCCTTTCGGGGCTGCAGGTTGATCGCAAGGCAACGTATACAGCAACATATACAGACAAACATTCACTCTCACACTCACACCTAAGGGCACCTAAAGGCAATCCAAGAGTAACCAGTTAACCTAATGAGCATGTTTTTGGTCTGTGGGAGGAAGCCAAAGTGCCTGGAGATTGATTAGTGGGAATGATTATTTTTACATCATAATGATATGACATTTGTTGGCATCTGTACCCAACTGACATATTTTCTAACATCTGGAAACAAGATTTGTAGGCCGGAGCATCCCTGCATCATTTTTGTCACACATTTGACTGTAATGTCATCAATCAAAAAATTGCAGCTTCTACAGTTTGAATATTGCACTTGGCTATATTGCGACTTTGATAAGATTTTTATCAATTGTGTAGCCCTACCCCTAATCGCCCAATGCTGTGCATCAGTGTGTATGTGTGTGTGAATGATTAGGTGATTATGTTTATTGCTGAATATTTTTTACATTCCCATTTCCAACACTGATAACTGCTAATGATGAGAAACTTGCTTGTGTTTTTTTAAATCAAGCATTTGAACAAGGCTTACAGGGGAGAACAGGCACCCAGCAGAGAGACAAGTCCACCATTAGTAAGTATCAACTGCAGTATATAAGACAAGATATTAATCAATTATTAGTATAGTCAATATAATCCACTATCCTTTACATTGTGACTGAGATCTGTATGTGGAGGCAAATCTGTAAGGCTGAAAGGCTGAAAAAAAAAAAAAAAGTCCAAAAAAGTATTTTGCTGGAAGAGCTGGAAATACAGACAAGTCATCAGGTACAACTCACATAGGCCTCTCTTGCTACACTTCTGCCATGGTAGATCTGCAAGTTAAATGCAAATTGAAATCCTACTAGGACTTTTCAGTGAATCTTACTGTGTCCTTTTTCCCTCCCCCACCCCCAGATGCACCAAAGATCCAGCTGATTACTGGCAATTTGGAGGAGGATTCTTCTTTAACTGCTACGTTGCATTGTCACTTCTGGTACAGATTCATTGACCTTTTGTTGTAGTATGTTTTGATTTGACTTAACACACTGTATAGTGGGGGTTCTGAATTAAGACTAATGCTTGTCCACTAATATTATCAGAACTATGGTATGCAGAGCCCCCAAGGGCAGCTCTTCACCTGTTTCAAAGGTGAAATCATGACCTCAAGTGATAGTACCGCTAACAGACAAGATAGACACATGGAGAAATACAATTTTTAGTTTTTAAGTTCCAGTTCCTTGAATAAGTGGTTGATATTGTCAATTTACATCTGAATACATCAAATAAAGGAGTTGTAGAATAAACAGTGGTGTACATTTTATTTGTTATTAAGTTTCCAACCCCACTTTAATTGAAACAGTGAAAATCTTTAGATGGATCTATTCTGTATTTCCTATGTATGTTTTCAGTTGAGGATATTTCACAGTAACCTTTAACAGGATATTTTTAGTCCTAATTTCTGTTGCAGCAGTAGGTTTCTTATTGCTTCTAAGTAGGTTTCTCAATTTGTTTTTCTAATTTTTTTTAGATCCTAATGGGATCTGTGTTCCAATGGTTTTAGCTCATAATGGAACCAGTAGCTTTCTAATGGTATTACATTCTAATGAGACCAGTAGGTTCCTAATGGTTTTACATCCTAATGGTCCCATTGGGTCTCTGATGGTTTTATATCTTAATGGTACCATTAAGTTCCTAATGGTTTTACATCCTAATGGTCCCATTGGGTCTCTGATGGTTTTATATCCTAATGGTACCATTAAGTTCCTAATGGTTTTACATCCTAATGGGACCAGTAGGTTCCTAATGGTTTCTTCTAATGGGGTTCCAATTCCCATTAGACCATTAGTAACCTAATGGTTCCTAATGTTTTTTTTTAATGGTATTCTACTAGATTTTTCAGCAGGGAAGCTACATAATCACTGAATTTGTGATTAAATAACAATGTCTTCATTTCACTATTTGAGACTTTGTCAACCCTCGGCTAACTGCACTAAAATCCAATAAAAAGAAGTGAGTTCTGTTTGGCCAGTGTGCTGATAAATGTCACTATTGATCTGGAGTCACTGGGTCACGTCACACAGTAACTGCTGTTCCCCTTCTTCACCTTCTTGTGCTCGACTGCTTTGTGTCCTTTCTCTGACACCTGTCTCTTGGCAAATTTTGAGCTCAGGAAAGTAGAGGAAACTTTTGAAAAAGCACGTTCAATACAAATATCTATATATAATAAACAATGAGATCGAGTGTGCTAATGAGGCAAATTTATTCATTTTTTTCATTACTCTTGAGTCCGACAAAATCTCTTTCGACAGGTGATTCAAATGAACGGCTTCTCACGTGTGTGGATTCTGACATGCTTTTGAAATGCTGATGAGTCACTGAATCTTTTCCCGCAGGTCTTGCAGAGGTACGGCTTCTCACCTGTGTGGATTCTGATATGCTTCTTCAATGTTGATAAGTCACTGAATCTTTTCCCGCAGGTCTTGCAGGGGTACGGCTTCTCACCTGTGTGGACTCTGACATGTATTTTACATACTGATAACTCACTGAATCCTCTCCCGCAGGTCTGGCAGAGGTACGGCATCTCACCTGTGTGGATTCTTAAGTGTCTGGTTAATTCTGATGCTCGAGAGAATCTTTTCCCGCAGGTCTTGCAGAAGTACGGCTTCTCGCCTGTGTGGATTCTGACATGTGTTTTCAATGCTGATGCGTAACAGAATCTTTTCCCGCAGGTCTTGCAGAGGTACGGCTTCTCACCTGTGTGGATTTTTAAGTGTCTGTTCAACACTGAGGCTTGACTGAATCTTTTTCCACAGGTGTCACAAGAATACGGTCTCTCACCTGTGTGGATTCTCATGTGTCTATTTAACTTGGATTGACACTGAAAAGTCTTTCCACATGTGTCACATTTGACAGACTTTTTACCTGTGTGAGCATCACAGTTCATCTCTGACAGGTTAGAGTTAGATGCATCACTCCTGTGTCTTTCTCTCTTCTGACGTCTTTCCTTTGGCTCTGGCTCTGCATCTTCAGTTGATCCTGACTCTCCACTCCTGCCTCCTCTCTGATCTCGGCTCTCAGCTACATCAGAACTGTGATGGACGAGCTGGTGGTCATTTTTTGGATCTGGTTCATTGTGATCCTTTTCATCATAAGTCGGAGTCAACATGAAGGTTTCAGTCTCCTGCTTCAGAACAAGCAGCTGCTCCTCCTGCTCCTCTTTAATCTGTGGAGGCTCTGGGTCCTCTCGGTCCACAATGGAGCTCCTCTCCTGAACACACAGCTGCTGATCACAGTGAACCTCCTCCTCCGTACAGACATGTTGCTGTGGGAGCTCTGGAGGGACACACAACAAAAGGAAGAGATACTACTGTGATGGAGAAGAGAAACATGGAGACATGCGAGCTAACTAGCATACATTTAACCAACTGGCATTATATTGAGTAGAAGAAGAATTCTCTGTCCCCTGTGTTATGACAATAATTCGTTTTTACACACCTATCCTGTGTAACTTTACTTCAGGTTTCCAAACGATATCCAGCAGTTTGCGCTGACGATCGATCTCTTCCTCGTACTCGACGACAGTTTTTGTAAAAACTGCCAATATTTCTTGAGCAGCAGCAGTTAGCCGCTCGTTGACAAACTCTCTCAAATACTCCACTGAAGACATTGTTGTTTAATCACAAATTTAATAATTGGCTGCGTTACAGCCACGACAATAAGTCCTCCAGTTCACTCCTTGTTGCTTGTTGTGTTTACTTCCGCTGGGTGTCACACTGTTAAGGTCCGACTGTGGAGGGCGGAGCTGGACAAGAGTTACTTCACAGTTTCAGATCAAAATGAAAAGTATTACCAACTTATAAAATCAAACGTATTGTTCAACTATCCAACGGGTTGTAAAATTGGGAAAACTGAGCTCCACTCGACGAGCTGCAGCTAACATATAATACACGATATGGCATCAATCATTAGTCAAATATTAGAGGCCATGCATAGTCGTCATTTAACGTCTTATTTTTAAACATAATTTGCACCTAATACTTCCGCACTGTTCCTTAACTAACTTGTTGAGTTTATTGTGAATGGCACTTTATTATTTCCAACTGAATAATCAGAATATTTCGTCCAACACCATTTCTTTTTTAATGGAAAATCATCCTCTGTGAAGTCACAAACAAGGTGGCTGTTCGTTCAAAGCAGTGGTTTATAAAAGATGACCAGATGTCCTTGAAGCGAGGTTGATGTCCATCCTTTTAACTGATATTAAACTGAGAAATTTGGAATAAGATGCCATCCGCTGTAAGCGGAAAGAAAAGATCCCGCCTTCCACTGTCGGAACCTTATCGGCGTGACGTCGGCGGAAGTAAAAACACTCCATGTGCTGAATGCATTCTTACGTTGAACTAACTGGAATACTTATTGTTATCGTAGTAGCTTTATTAAGCTACATAATCACTGAATTTGTGATTTAATAACAATGTCTTCAGTTCACTATTTGAGACTTTGTCAACCCTCGGCTAACTGCACTAAAATCCAATAAAAAGAAGTGAGTTCTGTTTGGCCAGTGTGCTGATAAATGTCACTATTGATCTGGAGTCACTGGGTCAGGTCACACAGTAACTGCTGTTCCCCTTCTTCACCTTCTTGTGCTTGACTGCTTTGTGTCCTTTCTCTGACACCTGTCTTCACAAATTTTGAGCTCAGAAAAGTAGATGAAACTTTTGAAAAAGCACGTTCAATACAAATATGTATATATAATAAACAATGAGATCAAGTGTGCTAATGAGGCAAATTTATTCATTTTTTTCATTAACTCAGCATGACGATATTGAACAAGACAGTATTTTAAAAAGTAATATACTGAAGTAAGGTATGTATAATGTTTCCATACACACACATTATACACATTATTCATATAAGGTCCCCAGGAACGCCGAGGGGTTGAACACGAGGGCTGGAGGTGAGCTAACGTCCTCCTCCTGCCAACACTGAGAGAGAAGATGACGCTGAATCCAGAGTCAATATCCAACTTAAAACTGACTTCACCATCAGTCAATCAATGGTCTTGCAGAAGTGTGGCCACGCACCAGCGTGAGCTCTTCTCATGTGGACCGCCAACTCAACTCTCACTCTGAAACCTTCCCCACGTTCAGCAAGCGTACGCTCTCTCACCGGTGTGGACTGACCTGTGACTTTTCAACTGTGACAGCCGGCAGAATGTCTTCTGACAGGTAATGCAAGTGTACGGCTTCTCACCTGTGTGGATTCTGACATGACCTTTCAAGTTACTGCTGGATTTGAAATCTTTCCCACACGTGTTGCAAGTGTATGGTCTCTCACCTGTGTGGACTGACATGTGACTTTTCAAGTGTGACAGCCGGCAGAATCTCTTCCGACAGGTAATGCAAGTGTACGGCTTCTCACCTGTGTGAATTATGACATGGCTTTTCAAGTTACTGCTGGATTTGAAATCTTTCCCACACGTGTTGCAAATGTATGGTCTCTCACCTGTGTGGACTGACATGTGTCTTTTCAACTGTGACAGCTGGCAGAATCTCTTCCGACAGGTGTTGCAAATGTACGGCTTCTCACCTGTGTGGATTCTGACATGGTTTTTTAAAGTTGATGAGAAACTGAATCTTTTCCCGCAGGTCTTGCAGAGGTACGGCTTCTCACCCGTGTGGACTGCTAAGTGTGTGTTCAATATTGACGCTTGTGTAAATCTTTTCCCGCAGGTCTTGCACAGGTACGGCTTCTCACCTGTGTGGATTCTCATGTGGACGTTCAAGTTACCTCTGGATTTGAAATCTTTCCCACAGGTGTTGCAAGAATACGGCGTCTCGCCTGTGTGGATTCTGACATGCTTTTTCAATGCTGATGAGTAACAGAATCTTTTCCCGCAGGTCTTGCAGAGGTGCGGCTTCTCACCTGTGTGGATTCTTAAATGGGCGTTCAACACTGACGCTTGACTGAATCTTTTTCCACAGGTGTCACAAGAATACGGTCTCTCACCTGTGTGGCTTCTCATGTGTATATTTAACTTGGATTGAAACTTAAAAGTCTTTCCACATGCGTCACATTTGAAAGACTTTTTACCTGTGTGAGCATCACAGTTCATCTCTGACAGGTTAGAGTTAGATGCATCACTCCTGTGTCTTTCTCTCTTCTGACGTCTTTCCTTTGGCTGTGGCTCTGCATCTTCAGTTGATCCTGACTCTCCACTCCTGCCTCCTCTCTGATCTCGGCTCTCAGCTACATCAGAGCTGTGACGGACGAGCTGGTGGTCATTTTTTGGATCTGGTTCATTGTGATCCTTTTCATCAGAAGTCGGAGTCAACGTGAAGGTTTCAGTCTCCTGCTTCAGAACAAGCAGCTGCTCCTCCTGCTCCTCATTAATCTGTGGAGGCTCTGGGTCCTCTCGGTCCACACTGGAGCTCCTCTCCTGAACACACAGCTGCTGATCACAGTGAACCTCCTCCTCCGTACAGACATGTTGCTGTGGGAGCTCTGGAGGGACACACAACAAAAGGAAGAGATACTACTGTGATGGAGAAGAGAAACATGGAGACATGCGAGCTAACTAGCATACATTTAACCAACTGGGATTATATTGAGTAGAAGAAGAATTCTCTGTCCCCTGTGTTATGACAATAATTTGTTTTTACACACCTATCCTGTGTAACTTTACTTCAGGTTTCCAAACGATATCCAGCAGTTTGCGCTGACGATCAATCTCTTCCTCGTACTCGACGACAGTTTTTGTAAAAACTGCCAATATTTCTTGAGCAGCAGCAGTTAGCCGCTCGTTGACAAACTCTCTCAAATGCTCCACTGAAGACATTGTTGTTTAATAACAAATTCAACAATTAGCTGCGCTACAGCGACGACAATCAGTCCTCCAGTTCACTCCTTATTGCTTGTTGTGTTTACTTCCGCTGTGTGTCACACTGTTAAGGTCCGACTGTGGACAGTTTCAGATCAAAATGAAAAGTATTACCAACTCATAAAATCAAACGTATTGTTAAACTATCCAACGGGTTGTAAAATTGGGAAAACTGAGCTCCGCTCGACGAGCTGCAACTAACAAATATTACACGATATGGCATCAATCATTAGAGTCAAATATTAGAGGCCATGCATAGTCGTCATTTAAGGTCTTATTTTTAAACAGAATTTGCAAATAATACTTCCGTACTGTTCCTTAACTAACTTGTTGAGTGTATTGTGAATGGCACTTTATTATTTCCAACTGAATAATCAGAATACTTCGTCCAACACCATTTCTTTTTTAATGTAAAATCATTGTCTGTGAAGTCACAAACAAGGTGGCTGTTCGTTCAAAGCAGTGGTTTATAAAAGATGACCAGATGTCCTTGAAGCGAGGTTGATGTCCATCCTTTTAACTGATATTAAACTGATAAGTTTGGAATAAGATGCCATCCGCTGTAAGCGGAAAGAAAAGCTCCCGCCCTCCACTGTCGGAACCTTATCGGCGTGACGTCGGCGGAAGTAAAAACACTACATGTTCCATATTGCTGCATTTTTACGTTGAACTAACGGGAATACCAATTGTAATCGTAGTAGCTGTATGAAGCTACATAATCATTGAATTTGTGATTTAACAACAATGTCTTCAGTGGAGCATTTGAGAGAGTTTGTCAACGAGCGGCTAACTGCTGCTGCTCAAGAAATATTGGCAGTTTTTACAAAAACTATCGTCGAGTACGAGGAAGAGATCGATCGTCAGCGCAAACTGCTGGATATCGTTTGGAAACCTGAAGTAAAGTTACACAGAATAGGTGTGTAAAAACGACTTATTGTCATAACACAGGGGACAGAGAATTCTTCTTCTACTCAATATAATCCCAGTTGGTTAAATGTATGCTAGTTAGCTCGCATGTCTCCATGTTTCTCTTCTCCATCACAGTAGTATCTCTTCCTTTTGTTGTGTGTCCCTCCAGAGCTCCCACAGCAACATGTCTGTACGGAGGAGGAGGTTCACTGTGATCAGCAGCTGTGTGTTCAGGAGAGGAGCTCCAGTGTGGACCGAGAGGACCCAGAGCCTCCACAGATTAAAGAGGAGCAGGAGGAGCAGCTGCTTGTTCTGAAGCAGGAGACTGAAACCTTCATGTTGACTCCGACTTATGATGAAAACCATCACAATGAACCTGATCCAAAAAATGACCACCAGCTCGTCCATCACAGCTCTGATGTAGCTGAGAGCCGAGATCAGAGAGGAGGCAGGAGTGGAGAGTCAGGATCAACTGAAGATGCAGAGCCAGAGCCAGAGGAAAGACGTCAGAAGAGAGAAAGACACAGGAGTGATGCATCTAACTCTAACTTGTCAGAGATGAACTGTGACGCTCACACAGGTAAAAAGTCTGTCAAATGTGACGCATGTGGAAAGACTTTTAAGTGTCAATCCAAGCTAAATATACACATGAGAAGCCACACAGGTGAGAGACCGTATTCTTGTGACACCTGTGGAAAAAGATTCAGTCAAGCGTCAGTGTTGAACGCCCATTTAAGAATCCACACAGGTGAGAAGCCATATTCTTGTGACACCTGTGGGAAAGAGTTCAGACTTAGCAGCATCTTGAACGTCCACATGAGAATGCACACAGGTGAGAAGCCGTACCTCTGCAAGATCTGTAGGAAGAGATTCTGTCGGATGCCAGACTTGAAGAGGCACATGTCGATCCACACAGGTGAGAAACCATATTCTTGCAAAACGTGCGGGAGAGATTTCAGACTTAACAGTAACTTGAAAGTCCACATGAGGATGCACACAGGTGAGAAGCCGTACCTCTGCAAGATCTGTAGGAAGAGATTCTGTCGGATGCCAGACTTGAAAAGACACATATCAATCCACACAGGTGAGAGAGCATACACCTGTAAAATTTGTGGGAAAGATTTCAGAGTGAGCAGTGAGTTGACGGTCCACGTGAGAAGAGCCCACACCGGTGAGAGACCGTACCTTTGCAAGACCTGCGGGAAAAGATACTTTAACGCATCTCATTTGTCGAGGCACATGAGATCACATACGGGCAAGTAGCCTTGTGTTTTCCAAGAGCTCGCTTCTCGAGGTTCACGATCAAAACACAGAGGAACTGGCAGACGTGAGGAGCTGCATCGTTGCAGCACTCGTGGGAAAACGGTTCCTCAGATCACTTGCTGAGGATTAACACTTTGTGCACAGGAGACACCATGGAGCTGAAACTCCTGTGGAGAATGTGTCCAACGTCCCCTTGAGACAAGGTCACACTGTGTTTTTGAGATGCACCCACTTCCAACAGCGCTGTCAAGTGTTACTGAATTAATCTTGTTGTTTTTTGCCTCATATTTCTGTCCGCAGCAGCGTTTCTCGCCCCATAATCTATGGAGCCCCTAAAGGGACATGGGGAAAAAAGAAAGAAAAAAAGGAAAACAAGCAGAAAAAAAAGTTTCTTGTCACCATGACGACGGATCAAGTGCGTTCCAGAAACATATCACGTCAGGCTCAGGTATCTCATCTGATCTTCGTGATTTTAAGAAACCACGCAGGTCCACTCCTGCAGCCTTCCTGGGCTCCGGAAGCTACAGCTAACGGAGCAGTGTATTCTGAATACCGGAAATGCTATGTCGTGCTAACGTGATAATTAACTTGTGTGCTCGTGATCCGTCGTCATGGTGACCAGAAACCTTTTTATTTCTGCTTGTTTTGCCTTTTTTTTTTTTCTTCTTTTTTTTTCTTCTTCATGTCCCTTTAGGGCAGGGGTGGGCAACCTGTTCCACAAAGACCGCTGTAGCTGCAGGTCTTCTTTCCAACCAAGCAAGAGCTCACAGTTTGACCAATCAGCTGTCTGAAGCGTGAGATCAGTTGATTGAATGAGTCAAGTCTGGTGTGCTGCTGCTGCTTGGTTGGAAAGAAGACCTGCAGCCACAGCAGCCCTTTGTGGAACAGGTTGCCCACCCCTGCTTTAGAGGCTCCGTAATAATCACCAGAACTTTAAAAAACGTTTGTTACACAGCTTGTTGCATGAGTGAATAGTACCAACAAATGTTTGACCTGTTATCAATGTTCGTTCTTAATGTTTTTATACTTTACCCTCAGTTAAATGAGTGGATTATGAACTTTGTTGTCGATCCTCTCTAGTGCTCTTCCATCAGTTATTTTGTCATCCTGCCAACTCGGTACTTTTATATTTATATTTATATTAGATAGAATTTTAATGTTCTGGGGTTTTAGAGGGTAACACGTAAAATACAAATTGTAGGTGATGTATGATGTGGTGTTGTCAAATATATTTTTTAACTGCCATGTGTCCCCACTGATGTTCCCAGTTAGTGCACGTACTCAAGTACTGTCCTTAAGTACAACATTGATTGTTTGTAATAACAGTAGTGAAGTTCATTTTAAGGTGGACCCAGCTGTGTCCTCTCAATCAGTTTCAGCTGGTGTTGACAGTCCGAGGACAGTTAGACGGGCGGAAATGACGTCGGAGTGGGCTCGCAGAGCAAATTTGAAAATGAAGACGTGAGAGAAGAAGAGTTATTCGAGTGATTCCAGTCAGTCAAAGAGGAAAGAAGACGTTTATCCGGTGGGAATGACAGCAGTGACACAAACAGATGGGATCAGTACTTCGGTGTGTTTGACTTTTAAAGGAGAGTTGCCAGAGAAACTGCTGACTGCAAAGATCTTCTGTGCTGCCGAGTTGAAGACGTGTGTGAAGCAGCAACGTTTTACACTTTGAAGCTTCTTTGCAGCAACATCTATATTTGAGGCATCATAGTCCGTCACAAGCTCATTGTTTCTGCTGATGTTGAGTTTCAGGCGATTATTGTGATGAAGCTCTCTGTCAGTCGTCTGGAAAAATGGTGTCAAAGTGAAGACAGCATGTTTCTCACCGGACATTATTCACTGGAATCATACATGTAAATATGGCGACAACTTCCATGTCACTCATAAAATACACCTTTTTAAAAATCCCTTCAGAGTCTTCGCAGCATTTATGAGTCTGGACACTTCAGTGAACGCAACTTGACCAGTTGATGGAGGCAAACAACCACGAGCTGTTAACTCTATGTTTTTCCCAAATTCTGAAAACAATTTATGGTTCAGGAAACATAAGTTTTCTTCACCTTCCTCAAATGTTCCCTCATGTAATATAATGCAGCACACAGCTCTGTGACAAACGTCTTCATCAGCTCAGCTCTCCGTTCATTCCTCCTCTTCATCATCCACTGGTTATCGCTGTGGCAACAGGCTCATCTGACCCCACCAAGGGTCCCTTTCCAGCCGGTCGGAGATCAGAGATGCGGCCCTTCAGTAATGTCACATCTTCCTCCGTTCGAGCGATCACGCCTTCAATCAGTACCCCTAACTGCTGCCTCAGTAGCTATCATGTTATTTATCAGCCACCTTAACCAAACAAAAGATTTGTAAAGGTGATCTGAACTTATGCAGTAATGATATTACATAAACAAAATAATAGTTAATCACTGGTTTCGCACAAAATTCCACTGGAAACACAGGGCCAATTCATTGCAACAATGCCAACAGAGAATCAAAATTAGTTTGTATTATCCCTCAAAAGCAGATCTCAACCGATACAGTCTGTGCTCGTCCAATGAACATAACATTCACAGAGCACCTCAATTAAGTTGGGCTGAAAGTTTCCATCTCATTTTCAAAGTAATACAAATCTTGACTGAAAGATTTTAGAATATTTATTATTTCATTAAAAAAAAATCCAACTTTTGCTTTTGTATTATTCCCATTAGAGTCACGCAGGATGCATTTTAGTCTCCTGAAATCAGCTGTTTCTTCCTGTCGTTGTTGGCTACTGTATCAGTTTTCATCAGTTACAATATGTGTCTATATGTTACAATGTGTTGTCCAGTACGTGTCACAGTCCGTCGGCTCCTCACCTGCTGCCGCTCTCCTTCTCATCTGCTCACCTGCTCAGCCTGCACCTCCCAGCCACGCCCACGGTCCGATCACCTGACTCATTGCTGATTAGTCTGGTACTTCAGTGATATCAGCCTCAACTGTACTTTGGGTTTTGTACTGATTATCCAATGCTAACATGTTAAACCGTGACAATGAACATCACACATACGAAACATCTGCATGTTAGCGTTGACATTGTGAGGTTGAGGACGACTTTAGCTGTGCCTGCGTGCAGCTAGCATGGCCGTCTGATTTCACTCTTTCACATTTGACATTCTTTGCTAAACATTTTTGGCCTCCTCTGTTTGAAATGAAACTGTTTTAAATATCCCAATGCATCGTTCATGAACTGATTACCTCACCAAGCTAAAAACTTCAGTTGCTCAGGTAACATTTTGTCATAGATTTCAGTTTATTCATTGCTCATATTTGGCGTGCTTATATAGATTGTGACAAAGAAATTCATTAAAATGTTAACATTTCTTCATCCCAACATCCAGCTTTGATAGCATAGTTTTCAAATGTAACACTAATGTAGAAAATGTAGAAAACATTCAATCACTTTTGAATTAATAATAAAATACACATAATACAACCTATCAGATATTACATTTGAATTAACATAATCAGCTCAATGGTGAAATAATGTTTAGAACAGTCAGTCCAAAACATCCTTTGGTTCGTGTAATCCAGGTTGGGCTTCATTGTTTTTGCTTCCTGTGGCGTGCTTGCTCCCTCAGCTTTATCATATCCTGTAGCAACTCCTATCATCCTTCCTGCTACAGCAGCGACTTCTAAAACTTTGCTTGGCGACGCATCTTTTGCAATACCTGTAAATCTATCGCTCACATATGCCTCGGTTATACATTGTAATTCGCAAAGAACCAAAACTGTTTCGGCAGTAGCACCTGTCAAAAATGTGACATTGTAAATGAAATAAGTGATATTTTCTGGTTCGCTTTTACAAAAGGAAATTGTGTCCAGTATTTTAATGGAGGACAGAAATAAGAATTGTTTAAAATATGACTTCCATGCGATCTACAGGAAGATAAGACTTTTTACACATGCATCCTCTCTCTCCCGTCTTCAAGAGTCGTGGCTAATCATAGGTTTCCAATTGACTCGTTAAATTTAAGATTCTCACAGCTCCATTCGTGACAGCCTCTGCTGTCCTCTGTGCAGCCTCCAGTGGTGTTTCTGCTCCCTCAGCTTCATAATATCCCGTAATACCTCCTACCACCCCTCCCACTGCAGCAGATACCCCTACAGCTGTGCCTAATGATAAACTAGCTACTCTGGCTGCTCTTACTCCTGCTACTCCTCCTGCAATTGCTGCTATGTTTATTATGGGCCTTAATATTGTGACAACCTGTCTAACCATCACTGCGACACCAAAAAAAGCTCCTAACAGCACACCTGTTCCAACACCTGCTAGTCTGACTGATAGACTTGTGGATACGTTTCTCCTAGCCTGCTCTCTGATCTCTGTCTCTGACATGTTTCCTGATGACTGTCTAATGCGCTCCTCCACTTGGTTTATTGTTTGCTGCACCACTTGTAGCATCTCATTAGTGTAGAATCTTCCGTTGTTTTCCATCACCATCTTGTCTAATGTGTTAAGCAGCGCCTCCACCTGGAACTGGTTGCTCCTGTATTCATCCTCTGAATTTCTGTTCCAGTATTTATTATCAATGACGTGACGGTGTGCGTTATCTAATGTGGTGGGCCGGTCTGGTCCAAAATGCCAGGGCCGATTTCTTGTCCCAGTCCGCCCCTGGCCATCAGGCATCCAGATGTGATATTACATGGGATTTTCTTGAAGCACAACATCGCATCTTTCTCATTCTGACATGTGTAGACATAGGAAAGGGATGACAAAGATTTTTTGTTTTAAAAGAGTTGATGTCCCTCCTGTGTTCATCCTCCATGTTCCTTGACCTAGAGGCCACGTGGATGCCACCTTAAGGGACGGTCAATTCTTTCATCAGTTAAAGACACCAAATGCTCATCAGCATGTGTGTTAGCTCACTTTACATTGCAGTGACATCATGAGGATGCTAGCATGCTGACGTTAGCTGTGCAGCCTCACAATGCTGCTAGCATGGCTACAACTCAAAGTCCAAATGCACCATAAATTGATTACCAATTCAAAACTGTTAGGGGGCTGTACAGCCGCCGAGTAATAGGAGTAATAGTGATGCAGAAACCAGAGGCAGGGATTGTATGAAACCAGGTAATAAATTTATTAACAAAATGAAGAACAGAAAACGCACTCAACAAGCGGACTAATAAACAAACAAGAGGCACTCAAATGGAGTGGATGAACAAAGGGAGCACCGACGAAGCGGGTATGGAACGAGGCACGCGTGGAAGCGGCAGACAGGCACTGAAACAAAGAAAAACACAGCACTATAAATGGCTGGAAAAAACAAAGGACAAAAAATGACTTTTAAAGACAAGGAGAGGAAGACAAAGAGACTCGTACTTACAGACCAACAACCAGAACTCGACATGGGGATGAGGAATAATCCGGCAAAGGAGAGGAGAAGGTCCAAGCCTTGAGTACTCTCCCTAATGAGGGAGAGTGACTGCAGGTGAGTCGCAGTGGGAGGAGCTGGCAGCAGGTGAGGGGCTGCCCAGCCATGGATCCAGGGGTAGACAGACAGACACACACACACAGGGAAAAGGGAGAGGAGACACACAGGGAGAGACAGGAAGACAGGATCGTAACAAAAACATTTGATGCTCAAGTCAGTTTCTTTCATAGGTTTCAATTTATTTATTGTTCATATTCGCCTTGGTGATACATTGTATTCCACAATGACAGCTGTGTTTGCAGGAGCATCACAAGCCTGTCACACAAAATAATGTTATACAAATATTAAGTGTTTCAATGACAGACATTATGTGTTTTAATGACAGCCAACAGCATACATGGGCTTGATTTAAATAATCTTAGAGGTCATATATATGAAAGATGTGAAAAGTTTTTTTTTATCTTTGTGGTTACAGTTTACACAACATCCACTAATCAACACATCCAAACAACACTCTGGTGATCCCATGAAGCTGGAGCAAGTCATTTAAGTTTGAAGTACAACCAATTACATATTATATATGAAGAAACATAAACACAAAAACAAGATTTTCATGCAATCAACAGGGAGATTTGACTTTCAGTGAAACCTTTTCTTCACCCTTCTTCAAGAGTCATGGCTCATTAGAAGCTTCATCGATGACAGCGCCTGCTTCCTGTGTGTCGGCTCCCTCAGCTTCTATCATAGGTAGTGCTGCAGTGAATCCCATCTTAAATATTAGTAATGACACTCCGACAGCCAAAAGTGGTAAAAATGCACTCTTTGCAAAACCTGAAACCTCATAAATACACTTCTCTTAGCCTGCTCTCCGGTTTCTTTCTCTGACATGTTTACGGCTGGAAGCATCTCATTGGTGTAGCATCTTCCATTGTTTTCCATCACAACCTCATCTACTGACTTAAGTAGCGCCTTAATCTGGAACTGGTTGCTCCTGTACTCATCCTCTGAGTTTCTGTTCCAGTATTTATTATCAAAGACGTGACACCGGCTGCTGCACTTCTTCACCAGGTCACTCGTGAGCTTATTCTGGTGGACAAAATCCTCAATTGTCTGTCCTTCAGGGAGCTGGTCACCATGAGTGACTTTACCAAGATAGAACTCTTGTTGGATTTTTGTTTTTGTGCTTTCTGGACTTTTTAGCTAACGTGTTTTCTTTTTCAGTGCTCTCCAGCCACGTCCAGTGTCCCGCTCTGCCTCAGCTCAGCAGTTTTGTTTGGTTATTTTTCCGCTCTGTTAGAGTCCATTTTGTGTTTGAAAGTTTTGTCTTTTCTTAAAATAAATTCCTTTGTTCTTTCATTTCGTCTGCCATTCTGCTTTATTGAGTCCACTTAAAACATTTAAAGGCTATGCCTTCACACTGGCTCCCATTCTGCTTCTGGAGACTTTAGGAACCATAAATAAGCCTGCATTTTGGGAACGCAGTGTTCTAGCGGGGAAATAACACTATGAGCTCTTTAAGATAAGATGCTGCCTGACTATTTAGGGCTTTGTAAGAAAGGAGAAGGATTTTAAATTGTGCCCCGTGTAGAGTTTCAAAAAGTGTCAAATGATTGGGTTGAGCTCATGTTCAGTCTGACATTAACAGTACCGACACTAGCTTGTAGAAAAACGTCTTCTTGTCAGTGTTTGCTTTGATGGATAAAAGAATAAAAACAGATCAAGTTGTCCTTATTTGAATACTGGGTGCGTATCTGTGATGTCCATATTCAACATGTATTTGCTCTGTCCTTCAAATGTTTCCAATCCCGATCAGTCGTGTTTCAAAAGCGACACATTTTACCTGCTGAGCTTTGTTAGCTTGCTCAGATCATGTTTATTTGGTCATTTTCCTTGATTTTTGTGTTTCTACCTCTTGCATTTATTGTTGATGTATGACTGGGAGTCTGCAAAGGGTGTTTTATTAAAACAATGTGTGTGTTATTTAGGAAGATCAACAAGGTTGACATTGTTACCTCCAGACAGGTGGGAGTTTCCCAACATAAAAGAGGCTCACTGTGACGGGCTCTGAGACCTCAAAGGTCAATAATCATGTCAAAGCATTAATTAGACATTCCCACATTTTCTACCACAGCTCTTTACAAATGGGAAACATTTTGACTCCTTCTGTTATGAAGTGGTTTTAATTGTCCCAATACACCTGTGGTGGAAATCTGTATAATAAAGAACAGTGACAAGGATCTGCCTTTCTGGAAGTTTATTAAAGCACTTGCAAACGGCTGAAGAACAACACAGTCGGCCAGTACATCTTCTACTGTCTGCCACTTTTATCACATAGCAACAGAATATAGATCAAAGATTATAATACATTTTCCATTCCAAAGGTATTTTAAACAAATGCTACGACATAATGATAAAATATGTTAGAAATGTTTTATCTTTGTGGTTATAGTATGCACATGCACTAGACAACATATCAAAGCGACACTGATTAGCTCATGAAACAGGAATAATCTTTAAAGTTTAAAGCTCAGTACAAGCTGTTACTATAACATATGAATAAACAATAATAAACATCAGCTCAATGGTTAAATTTTGTTTCGAAGAAGACGTCTGTTTCTTCTGCAGGATGATGTGACTTTTTACAGATACGTCTCTCTCCGTTCTTCAAGAGTCGTGGCTCATTAGAAATTTTAACTTTCCTTTTTGTCTAAAACGTTCAAATCATCGATTGCTCGATAAACCAGTTGGGCTCCTTTCTTGACAGCCTCTGCTGTCCTCCGTGCAGCCTCCAGCGGTGTTTCTGCTCCTTCAGCTTCATGATATCCTGTAATGCCTCCTATCAACCCTCCTATGGCAGCAGATACCCCGACAGCTATGCCTGCGGCAGCTGCTCCTGCTGCTGCTGCTCCTGCTGCTGCTCCTCCTGCGGCTGCTGCTCCTGCGGCTGCTCCTCCTGCGGCTGCTCCTCCTGCGGCTGCTCCTCCTGCGGCGGCAGCTCCTCCTGCGGCTGCTGCTCCTGCTGCTGCTCCTCCTGCGGCTGCTCCTCCTGCGGCGGCAGCTCCTCCTGCGGCTGCTCCTGCGGCTGCTCCTGCGGCTGCTCCTCCTGCGGCTGCTGCACTTGCTGATTTGATTAAATTTTGTACGTTTATTATGGGCTTTAAAAATGTGACAGCCAGTACAACCAATCCTGCCACGCCAAATAAAGCTCCTAACAGCACACCTATTCCAACACCTGCTAATCTGACTGATAGACTTGTGAATACGTTTCTCCTAGCCTGCTCTCTGATCTCTGTCTCTGACATGTTTCTTGATGACTGTCTGACGCGCTCCTCCTCTTGTTTTTTTATTAGCTGCACCACTTGTAGCATCTTATTAGTGTAGCATCTTCCGTTGTTTTTCATCACCATCTTGTCTAATGTGTTAAGCAGCGCCTCCACCTGGAACTGGTTGCTCCTGTATTCATCCTCTGAATTTCTGTTCCAGTATTTATTATCAATGACGTGACACCGGCCGCCACACCTCCTCACCAGGTCTCTCATCCTACTATTCTGTTGGACCAAATCCTCGATTGTCTGTCCTGCAGGGAGCTGGTCACCATGAGTGAAGACAACTGTTGCATATCTGAACACCTCTTCAGAAAAGTATTGGTTTATTCTAGTGATGACGTCCTGCTCCTGCTCAGTGAATTTCTCCACTTTAAGCACAATGAGAAAAGCATGAGGCCCAGGAGCGTACTCTATGATACACCTCACGATCTCAGACCTCAGCTCCTCCTCAGATCTGTGTGTGTCAAAGAGACCTGGAGTGTCGACAAAAGTGATGCTTCTTCCATTGACAGATCTGTTCTCTGCTCGGCATTCACTTCTTTCAGAGCTGAGAGAATGGTTGATTGTGAACAGCTGCTCTCCAGTTATGGTGTTAGCCAGGCTGCTTTTCCCAACTCCAGTTTTTCCCAAGATGGCAATTCTCATTGTGTTTGACTCTGAAAGACAATAATGTCCATTACTTATATTGCACATTTGTATTTTGTTATTTTCAAATATCCTCCTGACCACCAGGACAAAAAAAATTGTCGGATTACAATTATTTTTATTTATTTATTTTTTTAAATTCCCAAATCTCTGTAAAGTTATTAGGACACTCAAAACATTTTTTTTTTATGTTTTTTGGGGGGGATATTTTTTAAACACTTAAATACAATGCTAAAATACAGCTTAAATAATTCAGACAGTGTTTAAATGTGCAGTTAAGAGACTTTTTTTAAAATATGGCAACAACATTTCAAGCCAAAATTTACTCAATAAAAAGTTTTATGCACTGACTTTCCTCTTCTCATAAAATGCGCTTGCACTGATGGACGCCATTTTCTTTAATGAGAAAGAGAAAGGTACCAAAGCCCCACCCCTTCACATTTGGTATGATTGAAAAGCCCTAAAGGACTTAATTCAGTAGTCTGCAGTGGGTGGGAGATATTCAGGTTTACAAATGTCCTCCACAGAGGACAAATTTGAACTACTGGTAGTCAGGAGGATATAAGAAGAAGAGCATAACAAGGAAGTGAAGAAGAATACAGGCCAATACATAAAAAGAATGAGGAACATCAAATCTCTTCTAACAGTACCAATTACTGTTCAACAATATAAACTAAACTATTGTGGTAAAAACCACTGAAGATCTTTTTGCACAATTCTGAAACAATTCTCATATTTATCTAAAAGTTGGTTAAATGTGCATCTGACATATTGAAATAACAGCTGTAGATTACTAAATTTGACATACCTTATTTTTCACAAGCTAGTTGATCCAAATACTGAAGCTGCTGGTTCAAAATGATCTAATTGGTGAGTTATTGAAGTTATTGATACGATACTGCGTGAACTTTAACAGGAGGAATACAACTCCTGAAAGTGTCATAAACAACCTTTGGCCTAGCATTTATTATTGGACTGACCTCTTGTTACTGAACCTGCCTGTCTTTGGCTACGTTTGATCTTCTTTTTCCTGGTAAATATGTCAGCCTTCTGTCTCTGAAAACGAGTTTGCCCTGCACTCCCTGGTTTGTCATCTGCCTGGGCTTGTTTGCTATGTGCTTCACCAAACACTGAAATAGACTCTGAAATTTGCTGTTTTGCTGCATCAAATAAATTGAGAGACTATAGTTCTGACCTGAACTTTGAACTGCATTGCCGCTCGTGTGTCTCTGCCAAGTCTGAGAATAAAGTCAGTAAAAGAAATCTCCATGTACTGGTGGCACTGCATTTGGGTCCTAAACTCATCCGTTACACTGTTACCATTTAATTTTCCCACTTCAGTGTCAGAACACAGTCGATCAGTCGTTAAACAGAGCAGTTCATTTCAAGCAGGCCGAGGTGGACAAAATGCAGTGTTCAGTGAAGAGAGCAAATAATTTTGACTTTGAGCTTTATTGTAGCTGATGCCAATAATTAGGATCATCAGTAGCTTTGAAATAGAGCATCACAATTTACATTGTGTAAATAATAATAAAAAAAAAGTGTATTACATGAACACTGTAAAATGAGTTAAAACAAAACCGCTGTTGATGAAATTTCTCATTCTTGCAGCTTAATGTTAAGTGTTCAGGCCCGACAGAAATAAATTGAAGAAATTGACTTACCGTCCATGTTCTCAAAAGAGACGTTCCTGCGGAGCGACAATCAGTAAGACAGACGAGACTGTCTGCGTGACTGAACATGTTTCCTGTTTGTTTGCTGACTTTAAACACTTTCACTTTCTGACTGCACAAACCTTCCACTTTTGGCCAAGCTGTTTCTAATCCTTTGGTCCACTTTTCCCATTTTTCAGAAATGTTCTGAATTCCTTTAATGCACTGGATGTTTAATTCCCACATTTGCTACCGGTGACACACTCATTGTTGGTTTATTTATTGTTTTCTAATGAACTTGGATGTTTTTCAATTGTTGTGTTTCTCACTTTAAATATTTTCCAAATTTAGTTTCATGTCGATTTGAGCTTGTGAGAAGTCAATAGCAAAATAAGCAATTAGATTTAAGGAATGATGCAGGAAGTCAGCGGTTGAAGCAAAGCAGCAACCAATCTCAAGAAAAGGTAGTAACCAGATGTTCATTTATTTATTTTAGGCTTAAACAACAATTATCAAATCTTTCATTGATTTTAAATAACCAAAACAAGCGAGTTTGTGGCTTTAATCGTCCTATTTCAAATAACTTTTTGTTGGAGGCAGATTTTTGTTTTCTCTTTCACTTCTTCTGTCTTGCAGAGGACAAAGAGAGGCGTGGGGGTGTGGAATCTGTTTAAACTTACACCATCTGAGAGTCAGAGGGGAGGGACAAGCTCCACCTCTCCAAGTGTCTTCACTTCTTCCTTCCCTAATCTCTCAGTTTTGTCCTTGACCTCCAAGAGTTCAGTTTATGCTTTTCAACGCAGTGACTTACACTCACGTACACACACAATTCTATCTGCTTCACTGCACTTTAACAATACACTCAGAAGTTACTCAAATAGTTCTGCTTCTTATTGCGCTATTTACCACAACTTGTCAGCACACTTTTTCTAACTCTGTTCTACCAACTCTCACTCTTCCACACACACTTCAGAGAAACTTACCAAAGCTTTCTATTGTCTGCGGGTCTACACACACATTTCTACATGGCCGTTTCATTTCACTCTTCACTGTAACCTTCAAACATTTTTGGCCTCCCCCGTTTTAAATGAAACTGCTTAAATATCCCAATGCACCATTCATGAACTGATTACCTCACCAAGGAAAACTTCATTTGCTCAGGTAACATTTTGTCATAGATTTCAGTTTATTCATTGCTCATATTTGCCTTGGTTACACATTGTCACTCACAAAGAAGCACCAGAACCAGAGTGATATTTTTTGGTGTTTTAATTTTTAATTTTTTTTTAAACTTCAGGGTAACGAACCAAACTAACCAAAACCTTCAGATCTTGAGTTCCTGGTTTGTGCTGTGAAGATATACGGCAGAAGACACGTAATCATACACAGACTCTCTAAAGAGGAGGAGCATGCAATGGTGGCAAATGGTGGACATTTAGTGCAGAGACTGGTATCTGAACAAGTGTATATAACTGCATTTTACTCATCTGAATCAAACTTTCACTTGTTTGTTATCACTTGCTGGACGTTCAGTCTTTTTTTTATAGATTGTTACGTGTGGATATCTAAGTTTATAGATGTTAATGTTGTTATTGGTCAAGCCTCCCCTCATGTCTGTCTGGGGCTACTGACCTTCTTTTTGTAGCTTCTTATATCAGGATGAATTTACTTTTGTTATTTGTTATTACATTTATCAGCTTCATTGAAACTGTTTTTCTTTTCACACCTCCATCCTTGTGGAAACCAGTGTGGTTGGTTTTATAGAACAAACCTGTTATGATGTGCATTCTTGACAAACTGTAAATCCTTCTTGTTTGCTCCTCTTTGGCTCCTATGTGAAAATAGTCCTTCGTCCCTCACCCATGCTCCTAGAGCACCATGCTGAGCTTATATAACCTACTAATCATGCCCTAACTGATATTAGCTTGTCCCTTGTCTTTGTTCATGTCCAGTGACTTAATCGAGTACTTTGTAATTTGATCTATGCTATTCAATTCAATAGACTCTTAACTACATGTACTATAAAGTGCAGAGTATATATGATATATTAGAAGTATCAGTGGACATCAGGCAGGGCCACGGCAGGAGACAGATCTATAATCCACAATCCAGGTTCAACCACTATTCATGGGAACCTGCGAGACGACAAAGCACAAAGACTCTGGGGAAGCAGCTAAGTTAGTTACCTGCCATGGTAGGACATGAAAGTGTTCAGGTGGAAAAGGAGAGAAGAACAGAGGAGCTCAGTGAATCATTTGAAGTCCTCTGACAGTCTCACCCTATAGCAACATAACTAGGAGCTGGTCCAAGGCAAGCCCGAGCGAGCCCTCACTATAAGATTTATCCAAAAGGAAAGTTTTAAGCCGACTCTTAAATGTAGAGACGGTGTCCACCTATTGGACAAAGACTGGAAGATGGTTCCACAGTAGAGGAGCTTGATAGCTTAAGGCTCTGGCTGTTAGGATCCGCTAACCTGTCTGTTCCTCGTGTTTCCCTTCTTCCCTTTTCCCTTAGTGTTATTTGTCTGTCTGTCTGAGACTGGGCGTGCCCCCTACACTCTCTGCTGGCTCCATCTAATCACCTGCACATCTGGCTCATCGGACAGCTGTATTTAATGTTGGCTTTCTGCATCACTGGTTGCCAGATCGTCCTGATCTCTCCCGTGTGGTATGTCTTCTCTCTGTGTGAGTGTCATAGTAGAATCTATTTGGAATTCCCTTTTCTGACTTTGCCAAGATAGAACTCTTGTTGGATTTTTGTTTTTGTGCTTTCTGGACTTTTTAGCTAACGTGTTTTCTTTTTCAGTGCTCTCCAGCCACGTCCAGTGTCCCACTCTGCCTCAGCTCAGCAGTTTTGTTTGGTTATTTTTCCGCTCTGTCAGAGTCCATTTTGTGTTAGAAAGTTTTGTCTTTTCTTAAAATAAATTCCTTTGTTCTTTCATTTCGTCTGCCATTCTGCTTTATTGAGTCCACTTAAAACATTTAAAGGCTATGCCTTCACACTGGCTCCCATTCTGCTTCTGGAGACTTTAGGAACCATAAATAAGCCTGCATTTTGGGAACGCAGTGTTCTAGCGGGGAAATAACACTATGAGCTCTTTAAGATAAGATGCTGCCTGACTATTTAGGGCTTTGTAAGAAAGGAGAAGGATTTTAAATTGTGCCCCGTGTAGAGTTTCAAAAAGTGTCAAATGATTGGGTTGAGCTCATGTTCAGTCTGACATTAACAGTACCGACACTAGCTTGTAGAAAAACGTCTTCTTGTCAGTTTTCGCTTTGATGGATAAAAGAATAAAAACAGATCAAGTTGTCCTTATTTGAATACTGGGTGCGCATCTGTGATGTCCATATTCAACATGTATTTGCTCTGTCCTTCAAATGTTTCCAATCCCGATCAGTCGTGTTTCAAAAGCGACACATTTTACCTGCTGAGCTTTGTAAGCTTGCTCAGATCATGTTTATTTGGTCATTTTCCTTGATTTTTGTGTTTCTTCCTCTTGCATTTATTGTTGATGTATGACTGGGAGTCTGCAAAGGGTGTTTTATTAAAACAATGTGTGTGTTATTCAGGAAGACCAACAAGGTTGACATTGTTACCTCCAGACAGGTGGGAGTTTCCCAACATAAAAGAGGCTCACTGTGACGGGCTCTGAGACCTCAAAGGTCAATAATCATGCCACAGCATTGATTAGACATTCCCACATTTTCTACCACAGCTCTTTACAAATGGTAAACATTTTGGCTCCTTCTGTTATGAAGTGGTTTTAATTGTCCCAATACACCTGTGGTGGAAATCTGTATAATAAAGAGCAGTGACAAGGATCTGCCTTTCTGGAAGTTTATTAAAGCACTTGCAAACGGCTGAAGAACAACACAGTCAGCCAGTACATCTTCTACTGTCTGCCACTTTTATCACATAGCAACAGAATATAGATCAAAGATTATAATACATTTTCCATTCCAAAGGTATTTTAAACAATTGTTACGATGTAATGATAAAATATGTTAGAAATGTTTTATCTTTGTGGTTATAGTATGCACATGCACTAGACAACATATCAAAGCGACACTGATTAGCTCATGAAGGAATAATCTTTAAAGTTTAAAGCTCAGTACAAGCTGTTACTATAACATATGAAAAAACAACAAACATCAGCTCAATGGTTAAATTTTGCTTCGAATAAGACATCTGTTTCATCTGCAGGATGATGTGACTTTTTGCAGATACGTCTCTGTTCTTCAAGAGTCATGGCTCATTAGAAATTTGAACTTTTCTTGTTGTCCAAAACGTTAAAAAAAAATCAGTTGCTTTATAAACCAGTTGGGCTCCTTTCCTGACAGCCTCTGCTGTCCTCTGTGCAGCCTCCAGTGGTGTTTCTGCTCCCTCAGCTGCATCCTGTAACACCTCCTACCACCCCTCCCACTGCAGCAGATACCCCTACAGCTGCGACTAATGATAATCCAGCTGCTTCTCCTGCTGCTGCGACTACTTCTCCTGTGGCTACTGCTTATGCTGGGCTGATTTGGCTACATTTTGTGTGTTTATTTTGGACTTTAAAAATGTGACAACCTGTCTAACCATTGCTTTGACACCAAAAAAAGCTTTCAACAACACAGGTGCTGCTAAATGTTTTAATCTGGCAAACAGCCTTGTGAATACATTTCTCCTAGCCTGCTTTCTGATCTCTGGCTCTGACATGTTTCCTGATGACTGTCTAATGTGCTCCTCCTCTTGGTTTATTGTTTGCTGCACCACTTGTAGCATCTCATTAGTGTAGCATCTTCCGTTGTTTTCCATCACCATCTTGTCTAATGTGTTAAGTAGCGCCTCCACCTGGAACTGGTTGCTCCTGTATTCATCCTCTGAATTTCTGTTCCAGTATTTATTATCAAAGACGTGACACCGGCTGCCACACTTCTTCACGAGGTCTCTCATCCTCCTACTCTGTTGGACCAGATCCTCGATTGTCTGACCTTCAGGGAGCTGGTCACCATGAGTGAAGACAACTGTTGCATGACTGAACACCTCTTCAGAAAAGTATTGGTTTATTCTAGTGATGACGTCCTGCTCCTGCTCGGTGAATTTCTCCACTTTAAGCACAATGAGAAAAGCATGAGGCCCAGGAGCGCACTCTGTGATACACCTCACGATCTCAGACTTCAGCTCCTCCTCAGATCTGTGTGTGTCAAAGAAACCTGGAGTGTCGACAAAAGTGATGCTTCTTCCATTGACAGATCTGTTCTCTGCTCGGCATTCACTTCTTTCAGAGCTGAGAGTATGGTCAATCGTGAACAGCTGCTCTCCAGTTATGGTGTTAGCCAGGCTGCTTTTCCCAACTCCAGTTTTTCCCAAGATGGCAATTCTCATTGTGTTTGACTCTGAAAGACAATAATGTCCATTAATTATATTGTACATTTGTATTTTGTTATTTTCAAATATCCTCCTGACCACCAGGACAAAAAAAAATGTCCGATCACAATTTTTTTTTTAAATCCCCAAATCTCTATAAAGTTATTAGGACACTCAAAACATTTTTTTTTTGGTAAGTTAAATTTTTTGTTTGTTTGTTTGTTTGGTTGTTTTCAGATATTTTTTAAACACTTAAATACAATGCTAAAATACAGTTAAAATAGTTCAGACAGTTTAAATGTGCAGTTAAGAGACTTTTTAAAAATATGGCAACAACATTTCGAGCCAAAATTTACTCAATAAAAAGTTTTATGCACTGACTTTCCTCTTCTCATAAAATGCACTTGCACTGACGGACGCCATTTTCTTTAATGAGATAGAGAAAGGTACCAAAGCCCCACCCCTTCACATTTGGTATGATTGAAAAGCCCTAAAGGACTTAATTCAGTAGTCTGCAGTGGGTGGGAGATATTCAGGTTTACAAATGTCCTCCACAGAGGACAAATTTGAACTACTGGTAGTCAGGAGGATATAAGAAGAAGAGCATAACAAGGAAGTGAAGAAGAATACAGGCCAATACATAAAAAGAATGAGGAACATCAAATCTCTTCTAACAGTACCAATTACTGTTCAACAATATAAACTAAACTATTGTGGTAAAAACCACTGAAGATCTTTTTGCACAATTCTGAAACAATTCTCATATTTATCTAAAAGTTGGTTAAATGTGCATCTGACATATTGAAATAACAGCTGTAGATTACTAAATTTGACATACCTTATTTTTCACAAGCTAGTTGATCCAAATACTGAAGCTGCTGGTTCAAAATGATCTAATTGGTGAGTTATTGAAGTTATTGATACGATACTGCGTGAACTTTAACAGGAGGAATACAACTCCTGAAAGTGTCATAAACAACCTTTGGCCTAGCATTTATTATTGGACTGACCTCTTGTTACTGAACCTGCCTGTCTTTGGCTACGTTTGATCTTCTTTTTCCTGGTAAATATGTCAGCCTTCTGTCTCTGAAAACGAGTTTGCCCTGCACTCCCTGGTTTGTCATCTGCCTGGGCTTGTTTGCTATGTGCTTCACCAAACACTGAAATAGACTCTGAAATTTGCTGTTTTGCTGCATCAAATAAATTGAGAGACTATAGTTCTGACCTGAACTTTGAACTGCATTGCCGCTCGTGTGTCTCTGCCAAGTCTGAGAATAAAGTCAGTAAAAGAAATCTCCATGTACTGGTGGCACTGCATTTGGGTCCTAAACTCATCCGTTACACTGTTACCATTTAATTTTCCCACTTCAGTGTCAGAACACAGTCGATCACTGGTGTGATCACGTAACACGCTGTAAATTTCAGTCGTATATAGAACAAAAGGCTCGAGGTCGGCTGTCGTTAAACAGAGCAGTTCATTTCAAGCAGGCCGAGGTGGACAAAATGCAGTGTTCAGTGAAGAGAGCAAATAATTTTGACTTTGAGCTTTATTGTAGCTGATGCCAATAATTAGGATCATCAGTAGCTTTGAAATAGAGCATCACAATTTACATTGTGTAAATAATAATAATAAAAAAAAGTGTATTACATGAACACTGTAAAATGAGTTAAAACAAAACCGCTGTTGATGAAATTTCTCATTCTTGCAGCTTAATGTTAAGTGTTCAGGCCCGACAGAAATAAATTGAAGAAATTGACTTACCGTCCATGTTCTCAAAAGAGACGTTCCTGCGGAGCGACAATCAGTAAGACAGACGAGACTGTCTGCGTGACTGAACATGTTTCCTGTTTGTTTGCTGACTTTAAACACTTTCACTTTCTGACTGCACAAACCTTCCACTTTTGGCCAAGCTGTTTCTAATCCTTTGGTCCACTTTTCCCATTTTTCAGAAATGTTCTGAATTCCTTTAATGCACTGGATGTTTAATTCCCACATTTGCTACCGGTGACACACTCATTGTTGGTTTATTTATTGTTTTCTAATGAACTTGGATGTTTTTCAATTGTTGTGTTTCTCACTTTAAATATTTTCCAAATTTAGTTTCATGTCGATTTGAGCTTGTGAGAAGTCAATAGCAAAATAAGCAATTAGATTTAAGGAATGATGCAGGAAGTCAGCGGTTGAAGCAAAGCAGCAACCAATCTCAAGAAAAGGTAGTAACCAGATGTTCATTTATTTATTTTAGGCTTAAACAACAATTATCAAATCTTTCATTGATTTTAAATAACCAAAACAAGCGAGTTTGTGGATTTAATCGTCCTATTTCAAATAACTTTTTGTTGGAGGCAGATTTTTGTTTTCTCTTTCACTTCTTCTGTCTTGCAGAGGACAAAGAGAGGCGTGGGGGTGTGGAATCTGTTTAAACTTACACCATCTGAGAGTCAGAGGGGAGGGACAAGCTCCACCTCTCCGAGTGTCTTCACTTCTTCCTTCCCTAATCTCTCAGTTTTGTCCTTGACCTCCAAGAGTTCAGTTTATGCTTTTCAACGCAGTGACTTACACTCACGTACACACACAATTCTATCTGCTTCACTGCACTTTAACAATACACTCAGAAGTTACTCAAATAGTTCTGCTTCTTACTGCGCTATTTACCACAACTTGTCAGCACACTTTTTCTAACTCTGTTCTACCAACTCTCACTCTTCCACACACACTTCAGAGAAACTTACCAAAGCTTTCTATTGTCTGCGGGTCTACACACACATTTCTACATGGCCGTTTCATTTCACTCTTCACTGTAACCTTCAAACATTTTTGGCCTCTCCCGTTTTAAATGAAACTGCTTAAATATCCCAATGCACCATTCATGAACTGATTACCTCACCAAGGTAAACTTCATTTGCTCAGGTAACATTTTGTCATAGATTTCAGTTTATTCATTGCTCATATTTGCCTTGGTTACACATTGTCACTCACAAAGAAGCACCAGAACCAGAGTGATATTTTTTGGTTCGCTTTTTGTGTGTTTTAATTTTTAATTTTTTTTTAAACTTCAGGGTAACGAACCAAACTAACCAAAACCTTCAGATCTTGAGTTCCTGGTTTGTGCTGTGAAGATATACGGCAGAAGACACGTAATTGTACACAGACTCTCTAAAGAGGAGGAGCATGCAATGGTGGCAAATGGTGGACATTTAGTGCAGAGACTGGTATCTGAACAAGTGTATATAACTGCATTTTACTCATCTGAATCAAACTTTCACTTGTTTGTTATCACTTGCTGGACGTTCAGTCTTTTTTTTATAGATTGTTATGTGTGGATATCTAAGTTTATAGATGTTAATGTTGTTATTGGTCAAGCCTCCCCTCATGTCTGTCTGGGGCTACTGACCTTCTTTTTGTAGCTTCTTATATCAGGATGAATTTACTTTTGTTATTTGTTATTACATTTATCAGCTTCATTGAAACTGTTTTTCTTTTCACACCTCCATCCTTGTGGAAACCAGTGTGGTTGGTTTTATAGAACAAACCTGTTATGATGTGCATTCTTGACAAACTGTAAATCCTTCTTGTTTGCTCCTCTTTGGCTTCTGTGTGAAAATAGTCCCTTTCGTCCCTCACCCATGCTCCTAGAGCACCATGCTGAGCTTATATAACCCACTAATCATGCCCTAACTGATATTAGCTTGTCTCTTGTCTTTGTTCATGTCCAGTGACTTAATCGAGTACTTTGTAATTTGATCTGTGCTATTCAATTCAATAGACTCTTAACTACATGTACTATAAAGTGCAGAGTATATATGATATATTAGAAGTATCAGTGGACATCAGGCAGGGCCACGGCAGGAGACAGATCTATAATCCACAATCCAGGTTCAACCACTATTCATGGGAACCTGCGAGACGACAAAGCACAAAGACTCTGGGGAAGCAGCTAAGTTAGTTACCTGCCATGGTAGGACATGAAAGTGTTCAGGTGGAAAAGGAGAGAAGAACAGAGGAGCTCAGTGAATCATTTGAAGTCCTCTGACAGTCTCACCCTATAGCAACATAACTAGGAGCTGGTCCAAGGCAAGCCCGAGCGAGCCCTCACTATAAGATTTATCCAAAAGGAAAGTTTTAAGCCGACTCTTAAATGTAGAGACGGTGTCCACCTATTGGACAAAGACTGGAAGATGGTTCCACAGTAGAGGAGCCTGATAGCTTAAGGCTCTGGCTGTTAGGATCCGCTAACCTGTCTGTTCCTCGTGTTTCCCTTCTTCCCTTTTCCCTTAGTGTTATTTGTCTGTCTGTCTGAGACTGGGCGTGCCCCCTACACTCTCTGCTGGCTCCATCTAATCACCTGCACATCTGGCTCATCGGACAGCTGTATTTAATGTTGGCTTTCTGCATCACTGGTTGCCAGATCGTCCTGATCTCTCCTGTGTGGTACGTCTTCTCTCCGTGTGAGTGTCATAGTAGAATCTATTTGGAATTCCCTTTTCTGACTTTGCCAAGATAGAACTCTTGTTGGATTTTTGTTTTCGTGCTTTCTGGACTTTTTAGCTAACATGTTTTCTTTTTCAGTGCTCTCCAGCCACGTCCAGTGTCCCACTCTGCCTCAGCTCAGCAGTTTTGTTTGGTTATTTTTCCATTCTGTTAGAGTCCATTTTGTGTTTGAAAGTTTTGTCTTTTGTTAATGAAGGAGCTAGCCTATTACTAGCCACTGAGGTGTCTTACCCCGGTGTGAGCTGGTCGATGCGCTTCGCTTTGAGATACCGTGACTGTGTTGCTTCTTCAAGAATCCACAAGCAGCTCTTGTTGCAGCATGACAATACTTTTATTGCTTTCCTTTGCACCGATCGTGAAAGATATGGAAGACCAAACACACAGCTTCACCATACTCCCTCCACGCCACAGCGGTCAAAAACCATTTGCCCTTCCGGGTTCAACACCTGACGTCAACAGATTTCCTCCTACCTTTGTAGGTGAGAGCATAGGCTGGTATTACAGCGACACCCCGTGTTCACAACAGTGATTAACACACAAATCTTACGACACTTAACACATTTGGCTCCTACACACCGGCCCCTCATTGTAATGGCAACAAGACATAACAATTCATTCAAATCATACCAAAGGAGTCAAATTTCATAGTAAGTACATACCAACATTTTTACACTCCATACACCAAACAAAGTTTTGTCACTGGTTGTTCAATGACCCTTGATTTTGTCTGTAATCTCACAGAACGCACAAGACCATGCCTATCTGGAAATACCTCAAGAACTCTGCCAAGTGGCCAGGAACCACGAGGAGCTGAAGGATCCATGATCACAACAATGTCTCCAGCACTCAAACTCCTCCTCTTCTGGTTCCATTTTTGTCTTTCTTGAAGCAGAGGTAGGTACTCCCGCACCCATCTCTTCCAGAAAAGATCTGAGAGGTTCTGCACTTGCCGCCATCACCTCCTCACATATTGATCATCGGGTCCAAACACTCCAGGTGGAAAGGATGGTTTGCCCTTCAGGAGAAGAAGATGGTTAGGTGTGAGTGGTTCCAGGTCATTAGGATCCTCCGAGAGTTTGGTAATTGGCCGATCATTCAAAATGGCCTCCACTTCACACAATAATGTGTGTAGCCCATCATCATCCAGCCTTTGCTGATGCAGAACTGAGCTGAGAACGCTTCTCACCAAGCGGATCATCCGTTCACATACACCACCATGGTGTGAGCCTGCTGGTGGGTTAAAACTCCAGCGGATTCCAGTCTGCGATAGAGCTCCTTGTATCCTGTCCTGGTTCAAATTAGCAAGAGCCTTCTTCAGCTCTCTTTCTGCCCCGATGAAGTTGGTACCATTGTCTGATCTCAGATGTTCCACTTGTCCTCTTCTGTTGATAAACTGACGCAAAGCATTTATGCACGCATCTCTTTCCAGAGAAGGTGCCACCTCCAGATGAACAGCCCTGCTCGCCATACAGGTAAATATAACACCATAGCGTTTGCAGGTTGATCTTCCTTTCTTCACTTCGACTTAGGGCTGGGCGATATGGCTGAAAACTCTATCACGATATAAGTGTTTTATATCGGTCGATATCGATAATTATTGATATTTTTTATGACCTATTTAAAATAAGGACCAGGAGAAAAATACATTCAATTTAAACATTTTTATTTTAAATTTAACCTTACTCTGATTATAATCCCCTCAGCTATCAAGGCAGAAAGGAAATGTCAACACAACCATGGAAAACACTCAAATAATAAATGTAAAAAAAGTGTAAAAATGTGAACAGAAAGAAACCTGAGAACTTTTTTTCTGCAGGTTTAGTGCAGAAAGTTCACAAGCTGATTCACCTTCTCCTGAATAATATGTTTTCAGATATGTGCAGTGTTTTGTAAACATAGCAGAAACTGAGGTAGACTTGACATCTGTAACATACAAACAAACAAACAAACATGATAGACAGTACAGTAACACTGACTGAACTACAGTATAAAACCAGCCTAGACATATGAACAACTTCGTCACTCTTCTTACTCTAAACATACATGAACTATTCAATTATATTTTTATTGCAAGTGTGTTTAAGGAAAAAAAAGCACGTGTAAGAGATGTTTATAACCTGGCTTCTCCAGAGTGCTCAGTGAAGCATGACTTTAGCTATATGATATGTTGCTGCCTCCGTTACGTCTTCGTGCCTTTTAGATGATTTGTCATCAGGCACTGAAGCAGATACCTCTGCATGGTGGTCAGCTGCTTGTGCGGTGGTGCTGCGGTTGGCGTACGTTGGCGAATACGGCTGCGCTCCAAAGAGTGAGCGCGGCTAAGGTGGTTAAACAAGTTTGTGGTATTACCGGTCTTAGTGGGGACGAACGTCTAGCATAAGTTACAGACCACATTGGTCTGACTACGGTCCGACTTATAAAATCCAAAATACTGACGAGTTGACTTTCCCTGCTCTGTCGACAATTTCTTCGCTCGCTGCAGCGCTCACTTTCTATTTCTCATCTCACTCCTCGCGGAGCAACAAACACGTAACAACAACACAGCGCAACCAAACATGATAATGTTACATGATTGGCGCGTTAGCGTGTCTCTCTCACTGATTAGCGATTACTCCCTACGTTGTTCAGTTACCTGAGAGCGAGTGCCTTTGTTCATGCAACCAACCTCGCTTCGCAACTTCAGGTTTCTTCCGACGAAGAAAAAAAATTATCGAATGCTTTATCGAACGCATTTTATATTGATATTGATGACGTGTCTATCGCGAGACATATCGCTATCGTCCTATCGGCCCAGCCCTACTTCGACTGGTCCGAAGTAATCTACTCCTGTGTTGGTAAATGGTGGTAGATCAGGAAGAATTCTTACCTCAGGAAGATCTGCCATCTTTTGTTCAACTGCTCTTCCATTGTAGCGTCTACAAAAGCTGCACTCAGCAATGATCTTCCTAACAGCTGAATTGGCATTGGTGATCCAAAATCTCCTCCTCACAGTAGACAGAGTGTGACTTCGCCCTCCATGGCCCAGACTTTGATGTACATGTTTGAGAATGAGCATAGAAACATGCTGCTCTTTGGAGAGAATGAGTGGATGTTTAGATTCCTCTGGCATTGATCCCCTGGTCAATCTTCCTCCGACTCTCAAAAGTCCATCCTCCAGAACTGGGTCCAATCTGTATATGGGACTCTGTTGATTCACAGTTGCTCTTTTTGATGACAGAGCAGCAACCTCTTCGCTGAACCTCTGTTGCTGGCAAAAGCGAATGATAGCAATTTGTGCATTCAATAGCTCGTCCAGAGTCAAGATGTTACTCCTGGGCTGAGATGTGACCTGCTGTCTCTCTCCCTTTGCAGAATCATCCTGACTAGAGGCCTCAGAACGATCCACCACAGGAGCTTCTGACTGCTTCTTTAGGAGACTTCGTCCTAACAACATAGCCTTTAACCTAAGGATCCAGGCAACTGCTGTTTTGAGCCTCCTCCAGTCAGAAAAGTAGGTAATGAGCTGGTCTGTGGGACTAGAAACATCACACAACCTGATGGCATTGGCTGTTGCCTCCTTTCTGACTTCTTCGTCTGTGGCATCCAGTGTGACATCCAACACAGTCTTAGGCCAATCCTCTTCTTCCTTCCAAAGGAATGCTGGACCCTTCAACCACCTGTTGCCTTTCGAGAAATCAGAGACCTTCATTCCTCTCGACGCATCGTCAGCTGGATTGTTTTTAGTACTGACGTGTCTCCACTGTGATGGTTCAGATAATTCCCTAATGGTCGAGATTCTGTTGGCCACGAATGTATGAAAGCGCCTGTTCTCATTGTTCAGATATTTCAACACTGAAGTGCTGTCAGTCCAAAATACTGAATCCTCCAACTGGATGTTCAACTCTGTCTTCACCATTGAGTCCACTCTGACAGCGAGGACAGCTGCCGCCAACTCAAGTCGGGGAATACAGCCTTCAGTGGTGTTACTCTGGCCTTACCAAGCAGAAAGGTGACTTGGATGCAATTTTCCTGATTCGGCATCCGGATGTAGGTTGCCGTTCCATATCCAGCTTCACTGGCATCTGCAAAGTGGTGCAGTGGAGCGTGCTTGACTAATCCAAAGTCCACTGGCTTGACGCACCTGTCTACATTGAATGCATTCAGCAGATCCAGGTCCTCAATCCACCTTTGCCATCGGTGTAAGATGTCCTGTGGTAAAGCATCATCCCATCCACAACCTCTCCTACAGAGTTCTTGCTGCATCATTTTTGCATGTAAAGTGACTGGTGCCAGGAAACCCAGAGGATCATATATGGAACTGTTGACTGATAACATGCCACATCTAGTGAGGGGCTGATGTTTAATCTCCATCTTGAATCTGAAAGAGTCAGTCTCCACACACCACTGTAGACCCAGAGCTCTCTCCATGGGAAGTTTGTCTCGGTCCAACTCCAAGTCCTTCAGGTCCTTGGCTCTTTGATCCTCAGTGATGGCTTGCAAAACAACTCGACTGTTGCTGATCCATTTTTCCAGGATGAAGCCTCCCTTTTGACACAGAGCAACAAGATCTTTTACTGTTTGGATTGCTTCTGCTTCTGTGGCTGAGCTCTTCAGACAGTCATCCACGTAGAAGTTTTGCCTCACTGCCTGAAGCACTTCGGCTGAAAAGGCGCACTGGTTATCTTCTGCAGCCTTCCTCAATGCATAGCTTGCACAACTAGGAGATGACACAGCACCAAACAGGTGCACAGTCATTCTGTATTCCACAAGATCCTTCGTGATATCTCCACCTGGCCACCCGACAAAATGAAGAAAATCTCAGTCCTCTTCTAGAACCTTCACCTGGTGAAACATGGCTCGAATATCTCCCATGAAAGCTACTGGCTCTTGTCTGAAGCGAGTAAGAACACCAAGCAGCGAGCTGGTGAGGTTAGGACCCTGCAGGAGCTCATCGTTCAAGGAAGCACCTTGGAATGTGGCTCCACAGTCAAACACCACACGCAGAGATCCTTTCCTTGGATGGTGGACACCATGGTGAGGAATATACCACACCTTTCCACTGTCACGACACAGTTGTTGCTGAGGTACTTGCTCTGCATAGCCCTCGCTAATCAGCTCGTTCATATACCTCGCATGTTCCTGATGGAAGCGATTGTCGTGATGGAACCTCTTCTTCAATCCTTGGATCCTCTGATTGGCCACTGCAAAGTTGTTGGGCAGAGAAACCTCTCCTTTCCTAAAGGGCAATTTCAAGCAGTACTTTCCTTCCTTAAGAACTGCTGAATTTTCCACGATTTTAAGAAACTTGAGGTCCTCTCTGGACATTTGCTTTTCCTCGAAATTCCTTTCGTTTAACTCTTGTTTGTATTGGTTTGCCAGCATTTCTTCCAGTTTACACACAGACACTCGGTTCACTGTAGCTGAGTGAAGCTCCTGGTCCATATCGCTGCCTCCATCCAGCGGGCCATTAACCACCCATCCTAGCACGGTTTTAACAGCATATGGGCCACTCCCTTGGCTATTAATGACCTCCCATGCTTCCAAAAGTTTGGGTGTGTTGGTTCCTATCAACAGGTCAACATTTGCCTTTATGCTGGGGATGTGCACCTTGGATAAGTATGGCCACTTACACAGGTCTTCAGATGTTGTCATGTCATCGGTAGTGACTGGCATCTTCTGCTGTCTTATAATCTCTTGAAGAAGATAGAAGTCATTGCTGTCAAGACCAGATACTTCTACACCAAATATTGAGTGGGCTGGAGTCTTCTTTGTTTGTCCCATTGTACGCAGCAGGAAGTTGGTTCGTTTTCCTGTAACATTCAACTTCTGCATTAGATGTTCAGAGCAGAACGTGCCTGAGCTGCTAGGATCCAAGAAGGCGTAAGTATTTATGATATGATTTCCCTTTGATACTTTAACCTTTGCAGGAAGGATGGATAACACACACCGGTCCTTACCGGCCCCTGTATGTCCACATGTTGTGAGTGATCCAGAATGTTTAGATGGTTCCCTTTCCTGTTCCAAAGCTGTAGTTTGCCTTTTGATGTGAAGCAAGGTGGGATGAGCTTGACTACAAATTTGACATGTCAAGCGCCTCTCACAATCCCGGCTCATGTGACCAACACATAAGCATGCAAAGCAAACCCCCTTTTCCCTCAAAAAGATAAGTTTTTCCTTGTGCTTCTTTCCCTTAAACTGCTTACACTCCTCCAGTGAGTGATTCCGAGAGCAGCAGAGGCATCCTACACTTTCAGCCTTCCCTGGATGAAATGTTGGCCCTTTAACTTCTTCAGGTTTTTCCATAGATGTTACTGTGGTGGCAACAACACTTCCTTTAACCTTGTTTCTGGGCTGTGACTCGAATCTGGTGAGAGCTTTATTCCCAGCGGCACTAATTGATTGATCTTGTATGTCACCAAACAAAGGGTCAGAAAGAATGCTGACACAACGCTCAATAAATGCGACTAAATCACTGAAACTAGCTCTGTGGCCTGTTGTTTCCATTATGTCGTGGGCTTTGGTTCTCCATTGTTCTCTCATTTTGTATGGCAACTTTGAAATGATGGCTCTCATGTTTACAGGCATGTCAAGCTCCTGCATGTACTCCAGTTCCTCCATTACATTGCAGCAGCCGCGTAAGAATAAGGAATAGGCCTGGAGTGTTTTCACGTCCTCTGATTTTATTGATTGCCAGGCCAATGCCCTTTCCATGTATGCAGTTGCAGTCTTGTATTGGTTACCAAAATGTTCCTGTAGCAGACCCTTCGCCACTGCATAGCCACGCTCAGGAGCCGTATGCTGACAGCTACGCACCAGTTCCCGTGGTTGTCCTCTAGTGAACTGCTCCAAGTAATACAGGCGATCCGCTTGTCCTGCCTTTTCCTCAACTCCTTGCTCAAAGGCTTTAATGAAGGCTCTGTATTGGAGAGGATCACCATCAAATATGGGGATGTCTCTTGGTGGTAGGGACAGTGACCGCTGCTGTTGTACCAGAGCTGCTGTGATTTCATTTTGCCTCTGCACAATGGCAAGAAGGTCTCCATATGGATTTTGATTGATTGGTTCGGGATATGCAGATTTTGCTTCCTCATCCTTAATATGAGCAGTTGCATGTTGACACTGAAAAGACTGTGACATTCCCAGGAGATTGTTTTCCTGTTGCTGTTCATTGGAAACATGTTGAGGATTTGCAGTATTTTTTAACCATTGAACTATTTCCTTTGAATGCACATCCATTGTGTTATCATGCAGTAATAACACTTTAGTCATGTCATTTTGTTGTGTTGATTTACATGTTTCAGGCTTGAATTCCTTTGCCTTTGGGTTTAAGACACTGACATCCCCTTTCCTTTGTTCCCTTTCCACATAAGAATTCATGCCATTTGAAGGTGCTTGAAATGTGCTTTTCAAGTTAGAGGCCTGTAGTACTGCCAACTTAGCAGCAGAGGCAGCTAGCTCAGTCTCCAACTTCAGCCGCTCTGTCTTTCTTATTAGCTGCTGTTCCTCCTCTTCCAGAGCATGTTTCGCCTTTAAAGCTGCAATGCGGGCAATGAGTGAAGCTCTCTCTGCCTAAGCTTTAATCCTAGCAGAGAACGTGGTACTAGATTTTCCACTATTACCACTCCTTTGGCCTGAATGTTTGCTACCAACATTTGAAACACTGTCATCTGGATTTATATCATCATCAACATCATTTTCATGTGCATTACCGTTATCGGAAGAAACCCACATTTTCACATTAGCAATACACTCATCATTTAAAAGCATTTTGGCTTTGAACCATATTTCATGTTTTTTCTCTTTCATCACATGGCAGCAAAACCAACAGAGAATCATGCATGCATTTTGCTTCTTCACACATTTCAATCAGTTCATCAAGAGCATTTTGAACCTTGGTGTTTTCACCCTTTGACATTAAATTTTGAATTACATTTCTCAGAGTAGTTGCTTTACTTAGTTTGGCCTTTCTGCCATTTTGCAACCTGTCCAATTTCTCGGCAAGCGCTTTAGCCGTCAGTTTAACCACCCGTTTTTGAGCCTGAGTTTCAACACCGCCAGTCACACTACCGGGTCTACTAGCAGTTTGCGCGCCAGTCCCGGTGGTAATGTCCGACGCCGCATCGCGCATTTCCATATTGAATGAACGGTCACTCAATTAGCAGTCCGCCGCAACGAAACGAGTGTCAATTACAAAATTTATTATCCACGCGTGCCGGTTACCAATGCACTGGATTTATATCTATGTGTTCACACAATTTAGATGGCCATCAAAGAGTGTAGCGCTACACATACCTCCTTGCATTGCATTGGGCGCCGTGCGATGGTCCGATGCTCCACAGCCTGCATTAGCATTAGCAACCTAGCTCCTCCGCGTCTCTCCCGTACGGCAGCAAACCTGGCTCCAAACCGCGGCAGCAAACCAACAGCTCCCAGCAGCTCTCCTCATCCTCCCGGATCGCCTCCTGGCTCGCCCAAAACGTGCTGAGGCTTCCTCACTGGTTCCAACTGGTGCAGGTTTTTGACAGTAATGAAGGAGCTAGCCTATTGCTAGCCACTGAGGTGTCTGAGGCTACGTTCCCACCAAACGCGATGAAACAAGATCGCGCCGCAAGATTACATACAAAGTCAATGCAAAGACGCGATGTGAAGCGTCATTTTTGTGGGAACGTAGCCTTACCCCGGCGTGAGCTCGTTGACGCGCTTCGCTTTGAGATACCGTGACTGTGTTGCTTCTTCAAGAATCCACAGGCAGCTCTTGTTGCAGCATGACAATACTTTTATTGCTTTCCTTTGCACCGATCGTGAAAGATATGGAAGACCAAACACACAGCTTCACCGTACTCCCTCCGCGCCACAGCGGTCAAAAACCATTTGCCCTTCCGGGTTCAACACCTGACGTCAACAGATTTCCTCCTACCTTTGTAGGTGAGAGCATAGGCTGGTATTGCAGCGACACCCCGTGTTCACAACAGTGACTAACACACAAATCTTATGACACTTAACACATTTGGCTCCTACAGTTAAAATAAATTCCTTTGTTCTTTCATTTTGTCTGCCATTCTGCTTTATTGAGTCCACTTAAAACATTTAAAGGCTATGCCTTCACACTGGCTCCCATTCTGCTTCTGGAGACTTTAGGAACCATAAATAAGCCTGCATTTTGGGAACGCAGTGTTCTAGCGGGGAAATAACACTATGAGCTCTTTAAGATAAGATGCTGCCTGACTATTTAGGGCTTTGTAAGAAAGGAGAAGGATTTTAAATTGTGCCCCATGTAGAGTTTCAAAAAGTGTCAAATGATTGGGTTGAGCTCATGTTCAGTCTGACATTAACAGTACCGACACTAGCTTGTAGAAAAACGTCTTCTTGTCAGTTTTCGCTTTGATGGATAAAAGAATAAAAACAGATCAAGTTGTCCTTATTTGAATACTGGGTGCGTATCTGTGATGTCCATATTCAACATGTATTTGCTCTGTCCTTCAAATGTTTCCAATCCCGATCAGTCGTGTTTCAAAAGCGACACATTTTACCTGCTGAGCTTTGTAAGCTTGCTCAGATCATGTTTATTTGGTCATTTTCCTTGATTTTTGTGTTTCTACCTCTTGCATTTATTGTTGATGTATGACTGGGAGTCTGCAAAGGGTGTTTTATTAAAACAATGTGTGTGTTATTTAGGAAGATCAACAAGGTTGACATTGTTACCTCCAGACAGGTGGGAGTTTCCCAACATAAAAGAGGCTCACTGTGACGGGCTCTGAGACCTCAAAGGTCAATAATCATGTCAAAGCATTAATTAGACATTCCCACATTTTCTACCACAGCTCTTTACAAATGGTAAACATTTTGACTCCTTCTGTTATGAAGTGGTTTTAATTGTCCCAATACACCTGTGGTGGAAATCTGTATAATAAAGAACAGTGACAAGGATCTGCCTTTCCGGAAGTTTATTAAAGCACTTGCAAACGGCTGAAGAACAACACAGTCGGCCAGTACATCTTCTACTGTCTGCCACTTTTATCACATAGCAACAGAATATAGATCAAAGATTATAATACATTTTCCATTCCAAAGGTATTTTAAACAAATGCTACGACATAATGATAAAATATGTTAGAAATGTTTTATCTTTGTGGTTATAGTATGCACATGCACTAGACAACATATCAAAGCGATTATCTCATGAAACAGGAATAATCTTTAAAGTTTAAAGCTCAGACAAGAAGTACAAGCTGTTACTATAACATATGAATAAACAATAATAAACATCAGCTCAATGGTTAAATTTTGTTTCGAAGAAGACGTCTGTTTCTTCTGCAGGATGATGTGACTTTTTACAGATACATCTCTCTCCGTTCTTCAAGAGTCGTGGCTCATTAGAAATTCCTTTTTGTCTCAAACGTTCAAATCATCGATTGCTTGATAAACCAGTTGGGCTCCTTTCTTGACAGTCTCTGTTGTCCTCTGTGCAGCCTCCAGCAGTGTTTCTGCTCCTTCAGCTTCATGATATCCTGTAATGCCTCCTGCCACCGCTCCGAATGCAACACATAGCCCTGCGGCCCCTCCTTCTGCGGCCGCTCCTGCACTTGCTGCTTTAATTACAATTCGTTTGACACCAAATAAAGCTCCTAACAGCACACCTGTTGCAACACCTGCTAGTCTGACTGATAGACTTGTGGATACGTTTCTCCTAGCCTGCTCTCTGATCTCTGGCTCTGACATGTTTCCTGATGACTGTCTAATGCACTCCTCCTCTTGGTTTATTGTTTGCTGCACCTCTTGTAGCATCTCATTAGTGTAGAATCTTCCTTTGTTTTTCATCACCATCTTGTCTAATGTGTTAAGCAGCGCCTCCACCTGGAACTGGTTGCTCCTGTATTCATCCTCTGAATTTCTGTTCCAGTATTTATTATCAATGACGTGACACCGGCCGCCACACCTCCTCACCAGGTCACTCACACTCTCATTCATTCGGACCAGATCCTTGATTGTCTGTCCTTCAGGGAGCTGGTCACCATGAGTGAAGACAATTGTTGCATGACTGAACACCTCATCAGAAAAGTATTTCTTTATTCTAGTGATGACGTCCTGCTCCTGCTCGGTGAATCTCTCCACTTTAAGCACAATGAGAAAAGCATGAGGCCCAGGAGCGTACTCTGTGATACACCTCACGATCTCAGACCTCAGCTCCTCCTCAGATCTGTCTGTGTCAAAGAGACCTGGAGTGTCGACAAAAGTGTTGCTTCTTCCATTGACAGATCTGGTCTCTGCTCGGCATTCCCTTGTTTCAGAGGTGAGAGAATGGTTGATTGTGAACAGCTCCTTTCCAATTATGGTGTTAGCCAGGCTGCTTTTCCCAGCTCCAGTTTTTCCCAAGATGGCAATTCTCATTGTGTTTGACTCTGAAAGACAATAATGACGGTGTACATTTGGCTTTTGGGAGATTTCAAATTTAAAATAAAAATTAGAATAAAAATTCTCATTGACCAAAAATCACAATGAACCCACTGAAGCAGTTAGTGCTTATGAAATAGCTGCAATAGTGTAATAAGGGAATGAGGAACGGTGTCAGTGCATAAAAAGAGGCCCACAAGCATATTATTGAACAACATCTTATCTTATCTAACCTCTACTAGTCTCTGTTTCACAGTGTAAGCTAATCTGTTCGACAGGTCAAACACAGGCCAGAGTTTAGCACATTTTATATGGCAGGATGGTAGAAAGGATCTACCCTCAAAGAAGACTCACAGACACTGAATGCATGCTATTGTGCTTAAGATATAACTATACAGACAAAACCAGAAGTGAATCATAATGTCTGACGTTGATTACTTGTCTTATCAGTTTTTTATAACAGCTAAGAAAACTCGTCCTTTCACTAAAGAAGCTGCGCGCTCGGCTGCTACACTTATTAGATTATTTCAGATGTGATCACTCTAAGGATGACAGCAGTAATCTTTACTCACTGTTAGAGGAGAAATCAGTGAAGAGGAGAAATCAGCTGGATCTAGCAGACCACCACCCTGTGTGTCTTTTCTCCTGTGCTCTAGCTCTGCTTTAGTTCTTTTGCTTTCACCTTCCTGGAAATGGTGAGGGAGGGGTTTTCACAAAACTGGACTGGACTGCGCTGCCAACGGCAGAGACGGACTGACTATCTGGCATTCCGGGCATTTTCCGGTTTAATGTTCCCGGTCGGGCCGACACTCGGCCACTGGCTCTACAAACCAACGCTGCCAAATGCGCAACAAATTCTGATATGTCTGCCACGGCAGGGCCTTCATCAGCTCCCGTGGCCGATGACAGCGGTGCTGCTGGCGACATTGAACAGGGACATGCAGTAAAACCTGCGGTAAGCTGGACTGCTTTCAGAACACTTGTAATGAGGAAAGCAACCCAACCCCTTGGTAAATCTGACAATGATAAAACGTCATATTTTTGGCTGATGTTCTATGGCCAGGTTAGTTTGTATTCCAGTTAGTTTGTCATACACGTATACGCAATAAGACATTGTGTATGTAGCCCTCTCCCTCATTCATGTGTCATCCCTCTTAAGTGTCCAGTTTCTAGACTGCTATTTTTATCTTGAAGATTTGCCAATAATTAAATCTCTCTCTCTCTTTCTCTCTCATACATACGCACACAGAGTTCAAAGTTCATTCAGGAGTTCAGCTACATTCATCCTTTTGGACTGGGTCACTTCACAATTTATTAAGTACTACTCTTGGATGAGTTAGCATCTGATCCATCATTTCTCATCTCTATTCTTTCTTTTTCTTCCTCCTTAAAACACATGAGTACACCCAATACGATGAATTCTGCTTAAAGATCCATTACTGTGATGGAGTGGTGGAGTATACTAATCTGGAACTGGTTGCTCCTGTACTCATCCTCTGAGTTTCTGTTCCAGTATTTATTATCAAAGACGTGACACCGGCTGCTGCACTTCTTCACCAGGTCACTCGTGAGCTTATTCTGGTGGACAAAATCCTCAATTGTCTGTCCTTCAGGGAGCTGGTCACCATGAGTGAAGACAACTGTTGCATATTTGAAGATTGTTCAGAAAAGAATTGATGTGCTTTGTTGATGTCCTCCTGCTCCTGCTCAGCAGTGAATCTCTTCACTTTAAGCACAATAAGAAAAGCATGAGGCCCAGGAGCACAAACTGCGATACACCTCACGATCTCAGACCTCAGCTCGTCTGCAGATCTGTCTGAGTGAAAGAAACCAGGAGTGTCGACCAAAGTGATGCCTCTTCCGTTGACAGACTTGGTTTCTGCTCGACATTCACTTGTTTCAGTGTTGAAACTGTGGCCAATCTTGAACAGCTGCTCTCCACCTATGGTGTTAGCCAAGCTGCTTTTTCCAACTCCAGTTTTTCCCAAGATGACAATTCTCATTGTGTTCAAAATGATCTAATTGGTGAGTTATTGAAGTTATTTAAATGATACTCCATAAACTCCATAAACACATAATTCTACATGGTCATTTCATTTCATGGCCATGAATGAATTCCCTCTTTTGACTTTACCAAGATAGAACTCTTGTTGGATTTTTGTTTTTGTGCTTTCTGGACTTTTTAGCTAACGTGTTTTCTTTTTCAGTGCTCTCCAGCCACGTCCAGTGTCCCGCTCTGCCTCAGCTCAGCAGTTTTGTTTGGTTATTTTTCCGCTCTGTTAGAGTCCATTTTGTGTTTGAAAGTTTTGTCTTTTCTTAAAATAAATCCCTTTGTTCTTTCATTTCGTCTGCCATTCTGCTTTATTGAGTCCACTTAAAACATTTAAAGGCTATGCCTTCACACTGGCTCCCATTCTGCTTTTGGAGACTTTAGGAACCATAAATAAGCCTGCATTTTGGGAACGCAGTGTTCTAGCGGGGAAATAACACTATGAGCTCTTTAAGATAAGATGCTGCCTGACTATTTAGGGCTTTGTAAGAAAGGAGAAGGATTTTAAATTGTGCCCCATGTAGAGTTTCAAAAAGTGTCAAATGATTGGGTTGAGCTCATGTTCAGTCTGACATTAACAGTACCGACACTAGCTTGTAGAAAAACGTCTTCTTGTCAGTTTTCGCTTTGATGGATAAAAGAATAAAAACAGATCAAGTTGTCCTTATTTGAATACTGGGTGCGTATCTGTGATGTCCATATTCAACATGTATTTGCTCTGTCCTTCAAATGTTTCCAATCCCGATCAGTCGTGTTTCAAAAGCGACACATTTTACCTGCTGAGCTTTGTTAGCTTGCTCAGATCATGTTTATTTGGTCATTTTCCTTGATTTTTGTGTTTCTACCTCTTGCATTTATTGTTGATGTATGACTGGGAGTCTGCAAAGGGTGTTTTATTAAAACAATGTGTGTGTTATTTAGGAAGATCAACAAGGTTGACATTGTTACCTCCAGACAGGTGGGAGTTTCCCAACATAAAAGAGGCTCACTGTGACGGGCTCTGAGACCTCAAAGGTCAATAATCATGTCAAAGCATTAATTAGACATTCCCACATTTTCTACCACAGCTCTTTACAAATGGGAAACATTTTGACTCCTTCTGTTATGAAGTGGTTTTAATTGTCCCAATACACCTGTGGTGGAAATCTGTATAATAAAGAACAGTGACAAGGATCTGCCTTTCTGGAAGTTTATTAAAGCACTTGCAAACGGCTGAAGAACAACACAGTCGGCCAGTACATCTTCTACTGTCTGCCACTTTTATCACATAGCAACAGAATATAGATCAAAGATTATAATACATTTTCCACTGCACACCATTTATATATTGATTATTTTTACAAAGTAAAAAAACAAAAATCACTTTTAAAAATTTTGATTTTTCATATTTGCTTTGATTATACATTGTAAAGAACAAAGAGGAGCATCGGAAGGTAGCCAAAATATGATATAATATATATATCCTCGTCGAAACAAGCGACAGTGTGATGATGATGTAGAAAGAACTCTGCTGATACAAGCTTATATTAAAGAGAACTTTAATTAGCAAGCTTCATATTACCACTTGATGGATGTGACAGGTCTATCCGGGGGTCCCCATCTAAGGGGCCTCTACAAACACATCCCCACATACGCTTTTACTCGACCTGGTCCTGCTCTTATTTGACCTTTACCCTCCAATGCTCAGAGCAAACTGAGCTCCAAACATGCACACTTTATGTTTCAATTCTAACGTCTTAATGTATTAAATCAGACACACCAGTTTCCACTTGACTCACTTGTTAAATTTAAGATTCTCAGAGCTCCATTCCTGACAGCCTCTGCTGTCCTCTGTGCAGCCTCCAGTGGTGTTTCTGCTCCCTCAGCTGCATCCTGTAACACAGGCATGTCAAACTCATTCCACAAAGGGCCGTGTGGCTGCAGGTTTTTCCTCCAACCAATTAAGAGCACACAGTCTGACCAATCAGCTGTCTGAAGACTGAGATCAGCTAATGAAATGAGTCAAGTCTGGTGTGCTGCTGCTTGGTTGGAAAGAAAACCTTCAGCCACTCGGCCCTTTGTGGAATGAGTTTGACATGCCTGCTGTAACACCTCCTACCACCCCTCCCACTGCAGCAGATACCCCTACAGCTGTGCCTAATGATAATCCAGCTGCTCCTGCTGCTATTCCTCCTGCTGCTCCTACTACTCTTTCTGCACTTGCTGCTTGGGCTAAATTTTACATGTTTCTTATGGACCTTAAAACTGTGACAACCAATCCTACCACGCCAAATAAAGCTCCTAACAGCACATCTGTTCCAACACTTGCTAATATGTCTGATAGACTTGTGGATACGTTTCTCCTAGCCTGCTCTCTGATCTCTGTCTCTGACATGTTTCCTGATGACTGTCTAATGCGCTCCTCCACTTGGTTTATTCTTTGCTGCACCGCTTGTAGCATCTCATTAGTGTAGAATCTTCCTTTGTTTTCCATCACCATCTTGTCTAATGTGTTAAGCAGCGCCTCCACCTGGAACTGGTTGCTCCTGTATTCATCCTCTGAATTTCTGTTCCAGTATTTATTATCAATGACGTGACACCGGCCGCCACACCTCCTCACCAGGTCACTCACACTCTCATTCTTTCGGACCAGATCCTCGATTGTCTGTCCTTCAGGGAGCTGGTCACCATGAGTGAAGACAATTGTTGCATATCTGAACACCTCTTCAGAAAAGTATCTCTTTATTCTAGTGATGATGTCCTGCTCCTGCTCGGTGAATCTCTCCACTTTAAGCACAATGAGAAAAGCATGAGGCCCAGGAGCGTACTCTGTGATACACCTCACGATCTCAGACCTCAGCTCCTCCTCAGATCTGTCTGTGTCAAAGAGACCTGGAGTGTCGACCAAAGTGATGCTTCTTCCATTGACAGATCTGGTCTCTGCTCGGCATTCCCTTGTTTCAGGGTTGAAATCATTGCCGATCGTGAACAGCTTCTTTCCAGTTATGGTGTTAGCCAGGCTGCTTTTCCCAACTCCAGTTTTTCCCAAGATGGCAATTCTCATTGTGTTTGACTCTGAAAGACAATAATGACGGTGTACATTTGGCTTTTGGGAGATTTCAAATTTAAAATAAAAATTAGAATAAAAATTCTCATTGACCAAAAATCACAATGAACCCACTGAAGCAGTTAGTGCTTATGAAATAGCTGCAATAGTGTAATAAGGGAATGAGGAACGGTGTCAGTGCATAAAAAGAGGCCCACAAGCATATTATTGAACAACATCTTATGTTATCTAACCTCTACTAGTCTCTGTTTCACAGTGTAAGCTAATCTGTTCGACAGGTCAAACACAGGCCAGAGTTTAGCACATTTTATATGGCAGGATGGTAGAAAGGATCTACCCTCAAAGAAGACTCACAGACACTGAATGCATGCTATTGTGCTTAAGATATAACTATACAGACAAAACCAGAAGTGAATCATAATGTCTGACGTTGATTACTTGTCTTATCAGTTTTTTATAGCAGCTAAGAAAACTCGTCCTTTCACTAAAGAAGCTGCGCGCTCGGCTGCTACACTTATTAGATTATTTCAGATGTGATCACTCTAAGGATGACAGCAGTAATCTTTACTCACTGTTAGAGGAGAAATCAGTGAAGAGGAGAAATCAGCTGGATCTAGCAGACCACCACCCTGTGTGTCTTTTCTCCTGTGCTCTAGCTCTGCTTTAGTTCTTTTGCTTTCACCTTCCTGGAAATGGTGAGGGAGGGGTTTTCACAAAACTGGACTGGACTGCGCTGCCAACGGCAGAGACGGACTGACTATCTGGCATTCCGGGCATTTTCCGGTTTAATGTTCCCGGTCGGGCCGACACTCGGCCACTGGCTCTACAAACCAACGCTGCCAAATGCGCAACAAATTCTGATATGTCTGCCACGGCAGGGCCTTCATCAGCTCCCGTGGCCGATGACAGCAGTGCTGCTGGCGACATTGAACAGGGACATGCAGTAAAACCTGCGGTAAGCTGGACTGCTTTCAGAACACTTGTAATGAGGAAAGCAACCCAACCCCTTGGTAAATCTGACAATGATAAAACGTCATATTTTTGGCTGATGTTCTATGGCCAGGTTAGTTTGTATTCCAGTTAGTTTGTCATACACGTATACGCAATAAGACATTGTGTATGTAGCCCTCTCCCTCATTCATGTGTCATCCCTCTTAAGTGTCCAGTTTCTAGACTGCTATTTTTATCTTGAAGATTTGCCAATAATTAAATCTCTCTCTCTCTTTCTCTCTCATACATACGCACACAGAGTTCAAAGTTCATTCAGGAGTTCAGCTACATTCATCCTTTTGGACTGGGTCACTTCACAATTTATTGAGTACTACTCAATAAAGAGATGTGTTAGCATCTGATCCATCATTTCTCATCTCTATTCTTTCTTTTTCTTCCTCCTCAAAACACCCAATACGATGAATTCTGCTTAAAGATCCATTACTGTGATGGAGTGGTGGAGTATACTTTTTTGTAGTGTTAATAAATAAGACTTTTTGGAAGTATTTCATGTGTCCACTCTCACTGATTCCCGTTAACTCATTGCATGGCTGAAGGTACGTGGTTTTAAAGAGTTGCACAGTTGGTATACATATTCAAGAGACCGAAAGGACCGAAAAGGTGTGCGTTATCAAATGTGGTGGGCCGGTCTGGTCCAAAATGCCAGGGCCGATTTCTTGTCCCAGTCCGCCCCTGGCCATCAGGCATCCAGATGTGATATTACATGGGATTTTCTTGAAGCACAACATCGCATCTTTCTCATTCTGACATGTGTAGACATAGGAAAGGGATGACAAAGATTTTTTGTTTTAAAAGAGTTGATGTCCCTCCTGTGTTCATCCTCCATGTTCCTTGACCTAGAGGCCACGTGGATGCCACCTTAAGGAACGGTCAATTCTTTCATCAGTTAAAGACACCAAATGCTCATCAGCATGTGTGTTAGCTCACTTTACATTGCAGTGACATCATGAGGATGCTAGCATGCTGACGTTAGCCGTGCAGCCTCACAGAGCTGCTAGCATGGCTACAACTCGAAGTCCAAATGCACCATAAATTGATTACCAATTCAAAACATTTGATGCTCAAGTCAGTTTCTTTCATAAGTTTATTATCTTTGTGGTTACAGTTTACACAACATCCACTAATCAACACATCCAACCAACACTCTGGTGATCTCATGAAGCTGGAGCAAGTCATTAAAGTTTGAAGTACAACTGATTACGTATTATATATGATGAAACAGAAAGAAAAAAACAAGATTTTCATGCAATCGACAGAAAGATTTGACTTTCAGTGAAACCTTTTCTTCACCCCTCTTCAAGAGTCATGGCTCATTAGAAGGCAGATTGGGCTTCATCGATGACAGCGCCTGCTTCCTGTGTGTCGGCTCCCTCAGCTTCTATCATAGGTAGTGCTGCAGTGAATCCCATCTTAAATATTAGTAATGACACTCCGACAGCCAAAAGTGGTAAAAATGCACTCTTTGCAAAACCTGCCAATTTGAACAAAAACCTCATAAATACGCTTCTCTTAGCCTGCTCTCCGGTTTCTTTCTCTGACATGTTTACGGCTGGAAGCATCTCATTGGTGTAGCATCTTCCATTGTTTTCCATCACGACCTCATCTACTGATTTAAGTAGCGCCTTAATCTGGAACTGGTTGCTCCTGTACTCATCCTCTGAGTTTCTGTTCCAGTATTTATTATCAAAGACGTGACACCGGCTGCCGCACTTCTTCACCAGGTCACTCGTGAGCTTATTCTGCTGGACAAAATCCTCAATTGTCTGTCCTTCAGGGAGCTGGTCACCATGAGTGAAGACAACTGTTGCATATTTGAAGACTTGTTCAGAAAAGAATTGATGTGCTTTGTTGATGTCCTCCTGCTCCTGCTCAGCAGTGAATTTCTCCACTTTAAGCACAATGAGAAAAGCATGAGGCCCAGGAGCACAAACTGCGATACACCTCACGATCTCAGACCTCAGCTCGTCTGCAGATCTGTCTGAGTGAAAGAAACCAGGAGTGTCGACCAAAGTGATGCCTCTTCCGTTGACAGACTTGGTTTCTGCTCGACATTCACTTGTTTCAGAGCTGAACGTGTGGCCGATCTTGAAGCGTTTCTCTCCAAGTATGGTGTTAGCCAGGCTGCTTTTCCCAACTCCGGTGTGTCCCATGATGACAATTCTTTTTGTCACTGAAAGAGAAAAATGTCCATCAATTGCACTTTCCATATGTCTTCATTCTTCATTCATCAAGACAGGAGCACCTTAATCAATACATTTCATTTAGTATAAAACATAGCCCAGACCTGACTACGTTTCATTTTACAGGGTGTGAAAAAGGATCCACCCTCTTTCCTGCTACGTTTTACATTAGCCAGTACTGATTTGACTGCAGGAGTTGAATGGCTTAAATGTGATCACTTGAAGGATAAATCTTTACTCACCGTCCATGTCGATAGATGCAGTGCAGAATAACAATCCTTCAGACCACCGCCCTGCCTCTTTCCCCTGTGTTCTGACTGCTTTTCCTTTACTTTCACTTTCCTGTCTGAAGCTGTGCTGGTGGGAGGAGGGGCGTTCACTTCCCCTCATGTGACCAAACAAAGAACTGAACTATGCTGCTCTCTGGCGTCCAGATGTGATATTGACTGTGAAAAGGGGGTTTCATGAAAGTTCACAGCAACGTTCTCATGCTGAAATTTCAGGACATCAACAACAAAGCTTGTTGTGCAGGTTACTGTTACTCAGGGAAAAGTGTGCACAGCTGCACACTGGGACAGCAAACGTTTTGGCCTCCTCTGTTATAACATCCCAAAGCACCATTCATTCACTTCCCTGATAACATTCATGTGTTAACAATCATATCTGTGCTTGAAGGAAACGTTCTGTGGATGATTTCAACGTGTGTTCAAAAATATTACTGTTCATTAAAACGTCTTATTCAGAATGTGGTGCTCGTGTTAAAGGATAAGAGGTAAATTTAACTCTCAGTCCACAAAGTTAACATAGAAAAAAAGTGCAATTTTTGCCATTTCATTTCCTTTATTTGCTCAAATTACATCTTTCGAATGTTTCAGTACTGAAAGACAAAAGGACAGCTGAAGTATTTCATCATAAACCTTACAAACAAGAGAAAATAAGAAGGACATGGAACAAATCTTTGTCGGGCTGTGATGAGAGCGCTCGTATGTTACACAAAAAGCTTCCCCATCAGCGACCGGCGTGCCTGTGTGTCTCGGATACAGTAAATACGTTTCTTCCCACTTCCAAAACACCTCTTCTGCTGTTCGCTTGTGTTCCAGTGTGTTGACTTCAGTGGATTTGAACAGCGTTACAAGCTGCCTTTGTTTCTGTCACACCATCATCATGTACAATCTCACATTTACGTCATTCACGTAATACTTATGTTGCACATTTAGCGCAGGTCATTTCACACGAGAAGTTAAATACTGTCATTGCAGGTATGTGGTCATATAGTATAAACATCGTGGAAGGGAGTTTTTCTTGGGTTTTCTTTAATTTCAGCATTTTACAATCAGGCAGTAAACAAGAAGAGTTTTGTATTTTTTCAGAAATTCATCATCAGCTACACGTTTCTGCAAAGCTCTTATCCCCTTCATTTCTGTCATTTCACTCAATGCGTCTCCCTCCGTCATGTCGTCTCTTCTCAGGCGCTGACAAACACTAGTCTGGCAGTGTAGGCCAGGTCAGCAAGGTAAAGCAGGAAGTTGAGGGCAGTGAACACCGCCGCAGTGATCAGTTTTGACTGATCGCTGTGGCTTCGACGCTGGTACCGTTTGTCAAACTGGAACACGGGCCAGATGATGGTGGCAGTCAAGTACATGATAACCGCCAGGAGGCCGTAAGCTGACAGGAACTTGGAGAAGGGGATGGGGAGACAGCCGGTGCACTCGCCCACACACAGCACCACCACGGCCATGGAGAGGATGAAGCAGATGCAGTACACAGCCATGCACCACTCAAGCGCTGGATAGTGGTTATACGACACAGGATCGCTGACCAGGATGAAGATAATACAGGCCACAAAGGTCTGGCACACCTTAAGCAGGCCTGGAGCTGTAGCCATGTATCCTGCCACCTCTCCTGGCCTCGCTTTAGACAGGCTCACCTCCCCCATGTAGGCTACCGCTGCCAAGCAGGAGAAGATGGTGGAGACGATGCGATAGCTGCGAGAGTCGCCGTAGAACTGCTGGTTCCTGAGGAAAAAAAGCGGGAAGATGATGGAGGCGGAGAGGCAGAGGAGGGCGGCGTAGCAGGCGATGGTGATGGGAAAATTGGACCAGGACACCGGGGCTCGGGTCTGGAGGCTGAACTGCTCCACCAGCAGGACCAGCAGGGTGCAGGCGAAGCTGAAGGCCCAGCAGAAGATGCACCAGTCGGCCATGCCTCCGTGCGGCAGGACGGCTCCGTGTGCTGCAACACTGAACGCCACGCAGGTGAACAGCAGTGCAGCGACACGCATCCATAGCAGCTGGGAGGTGGGCAACCAGATCAGTGGCATGATGGGAAATCACAGTCAGGAGATGATGCTGGTCTGTCGTCAGGATGAGGCTTTAATACTGAAGGTGAGATCTGGTGTCGGCTGCTTGTCACACGCTCGGTCAATGTTTGTCACATATTCTGCAGAAAGACAATAAAAGTAGAGAGTAATCAGAATAAACTGAAGCAAAATTTGGTGAGAAGATGATGTGATTTTAAAATATGTAGACGCAAAATGCAAGACAGGTAGTCCCGTGCAGTGTATCCGGGAAATACAAACATCCTATGATGCTTTGTTCGTCAGGTAGAGGAATCAACTTATTCTGCTTTCTTATAAATGCTGCAGTGCTAACTTAATGATGCACCTTTGAAGTCTGAAACTATAATGAAGAAATGCTTGGCTGTGCTGACTGGCATGTCTAGGCTCACACTAAGGTTGTGTAAAGACTGGGGAATGTGTGAGGAACTGCTATCGGCAGTTCAGGTTGTGACCTGTGCAGGATATGAAAGAGGAAGTGGAAGTTTGCCTGCTTAATCTTGAAGGAGTTTGGAAAGTCCCTCAGTCTGTAATGGAAGTGGATTCGCAACTTCAGGGTGGAAACAGTTTGATATTGGTGCCCTCTAGTGGCCAAACTGTTAGTTTTACTTTAGGTTAAGGCTTTTTATTTATACAGTTGAATAAAACAAATCACAAATTTACCTCAGATCATTATAAATCAGATTACAAGTTAGACATGAAAATTGACCAGCAGGGTGAGACACTGACGTTTTAAAATCCTCTGTTATTCATTCCTTTTATAAGGTGTCTATTAGCGGAGGGAAGTCTTCTCCAGAGGGGCAACAAGAGTTAAACAGACCTGAGATCTGATTTAGTGAGCAGTGGTTTTAACTGCTTACTTTTGCATCATCATTTTAAAGCCTTAAATGATAGAATGAAGTTGACTACTTGCTGCTAGCGTGGGCAAGTCTGCTGATTCATAGAACACGCCGTGATGACTACGCACATAAATGCAAAGTTGCGATGATTGAACTGCATCAGGTTGTTTTAAGATCGAGTGAGCAGCATGAGAATAATATGTCCACAGTGATATTGACTGACTGTAGACACAAACATGCTTCATCTCTTTATGAAAAAGTTATTTTTATCTTGAGTTTCTGCTGAGCCCGCTGTCTGGCCAGATTTCCAAATATTTACAGAGATAAGGTGAGATAAGGAAAAAGTTCACACACACACAAAAAAAAACTGTGTGCAGAAAAAGGGAAGGAGAAACCTCCCCTCTTCACAGGTTTCCTGCACTTTGGGAGGAGGTGGAGGCTTTTTCTTACACATGGTGCCAATTATGTTGCTTACACAGGACATATTGAAGTGTGACAATGCACTTGGTGTCACAGCATCTGTGTGCCACTAACAAATCTGAACAAATATGCATTTCTGGCGTTTGACAAATTCAGCTGATCATACTCTGGTGAGCTGCAGATGCTGCGATTACAGATCAGAATGGTAAACATATAACTAAACCTGGAAAGGCCAGGGCTTGCTGCTACTGAACAGGCCCAGGGACGGTGCATCGTTCCTGCAATCTGCCCGCTGAAACCCCTGAAGACTGCTAAATTCATTAGTCGTTCAGCCATTAACTCCAGCGCCACACTTCCTGTTCTCTCATGCACAGGAAGCAGCTCTGACGAGCAAGCGGCACGCCTGCAAGAACTGGTAACACAAACCAAACGAGCACTTCAATCACTTTGTCAGACATAACGGGAATCACGCCTGGAGTGAGAGCTGGTGAGGCTCTTTCCAGCTGAGGTCTCAGTTGATCGTACAAAATAATCCTCTGGTTCAACACAAGCTTTCATCCACTGTCTTTCAAGTTCCTGGTGAAATCTGAGAGTCTGAACATTCTGCTCATGCTCGGTCACTAAGTTTCATTCCTCGAAGAGATGGCGGTTAATGTCTAAGCTAGAAAACCAAACCTACTGAGGGATAAGGAGAA